>NC_056726.1:44551270-44626270 GCF_019279795.1 Protopterus annectens | reverse complement strand
GGAAAGGCAGAGGCGCCCTGCAGATGCCAAGAATGCCTGTGCAGTGTTGACTGCACAGAACAGAGGAATGTCAGACTGCATCATCTGCAGTCTGAAACACTGAGGAGGTGAGTTTTCTGCAGCTGGACCAATCAGACCCATGTAGGCAGGACTTGTGTGTACAGGACTTTGGAGTGTGCACAGTACTTTTGGTATGAGGAGCTAATGGGAGCTTTTGAATGAAGACTGTACTTTGTTGGAGTGTGTGCAGTACTGATGGGACTTACTTTTGAATGGAGACTGTACATTTGGGTTTGCAGAGCATGTGATTCACAGAGCTTTGGTGTGTGTGTGTGTGTGTGTGTGTGTGTGTGTGTGTGTGTGTGTGTGTGTGTAATGCCCCAGTTGCTACATGGTGGTAAGTAGAAAATAAGGCTTGAACCCGGTACCTTGGGCCCAAGTGGCAGAAGCCTGAATTCCCTACCCACCACCATTTGTGAATAGAATGCAGATTTTTGCCTCATATTTTTTCTGTTCCTCATAAAATCTGTTGTTTCTGTATTTTTGTTTCTTAACACAGCCAGTAGTGCAGTGGTGCAGTGGTAGCAGTGTTGCCTGACAGCTACAGGTTGTCTGGTCTGATTCTTG
This sequence comes from Protopterus annectens, assembly GCF_019279795.1. NCBI lineage: Eukaryota > Metazoa > Chordata > Ceratodontiformes > Protopteridae > Protopterus > Protopterus annectens. The sequence continues at coordinate 44,625,643 of NC_056726.1, read as the reverse complement.
GCTGGGTGCCTTCTATGTGGAGTCTGCATGTCCTCCCTTTGTTTGTGTGGGTTTGCTCTGGTGTCTTCCCATCTTGCAAAGACGTGTGTATGGAGTGTTTTTTCCTATGCTTCTGCCAAAAAGTGGCTTTTGTTCCAAGTCAAACTTTCCTGGTTAACAAATGTTGAATAAATATAAATAACAAGCATTGGAATTTCAGACTTCATATTTTTCAAAAAGTACATGGGACACAAAACCTATTATAGCATGTTTCTGAGTTTATAAGATGGATATTTGAAATTTGTCCCTATTTTTGGGACTGTATTCCCCCATTATTGGCTTTGTCCAGGTTTTTTTGTGCCAAGGTTGAGTGCTATGGTGATAACTGAACTCACTGAATATTTTGGGGGGCTGTATTCCCCCATTACTGGCTTTGTCTACATGTTTTTGCTAAGAGGTTGAGCGCTATGGTGAGAACTGAATTCACTGAATATGTTTGGGGCTGTATTCCCCCATTATTGGCTTTGTTCAGGTGTTTTGTGCTAAGATGTTGACAGCTATGGTGAGAACTGAATTCACTAAATGGTAGCCATTTAAGTTTCAGTCTTCCTCTCTTTCATAAAACAGATGATTTGGCATAGTGGTATGTTGCTCTGACTGTTTTACACAGGGTCTTGGGGTCTATACTTAGCGGTGAAATGTATGGTGGTAACACAGCATTTTATTCTAGCAACTTTTCAACATTATGCAAGCAATGTTTAAAATGTGTCCCTGCTTTTTGGTCTTTTGCCCCCCCCCCTAAATTTTGGCTTTTTCCAGATTTCTTGTGCTGCAAAGTTCAGAGATACAGCTGAGTATCAAGTAGATTTTACAAGAAGCTGAGGGCTGCAGAGGAACAAAAGTTTACTCATACTTATGCTGAGTCTGCTTCCATCGTTAATAGCACAGCAGGTAGTGTAATTCCTTTTGATGCAGAAGGCTGTGGGTTCTACTCCCACAGTAGGTAGATGCATTGCTGATACTGTACTGTATTGTAAAGGGGATGGATGCTGCAGTCCTTTTTGGTGAAGATACCTAGTAACTATGAACCTGTTATCAGTTTGCCATCCATTTCTTATTGCAATATTACTAGCTTATCGTTTTTTTAATGCAACATAAGCAATTTATTCCTCAAGGGCAACAAGTTCTTTATTTGTAGATGAAACAATGAAATATAAAGTTGTTTGCTAGCAGCAACCTCTTCATTAGTTACAGATTTCTTTAATGTGGAATTATTTAGATGACTTTTACTTCTTCAGAGATTGTGCATATTTACTGATAATGGTGGACTGTAGAAGATTGAGTAGACTTTTATGATAGAAATGTTCAGAATTGGGCTGTTTTGTTGTTATTGGTGCATGAATCTTGTATCATTGTTTACTGGAAAAATGTTCTGAATTGGGCAGTTTTGTCATTATTGGTGCATGCATTTTGTTTCATTGTTTACTGGGAAAATGTTCAAAACAAATTTAAAACGCCCTCTACAACTGTACTATATTGTACAAGGAATATAATTTAATACAGTCAGAAAGGTGTATCAAAGACCATGTGTATGTTTCGTGTGCAAGGAGCCTATAATTTGAAAACAGCCCAAATTTAATCTTTATCTGCCACTAGCAAAATGCATTTTCTTTGAATGTGGGTTTCAATGCTGTTTAAATGAATGTGAGTTTCAATGGCAGAGAAGTTTTAATGCTAAGTCTGTTTTCATTGTGAGATTGCATTGCTTTGCTTAGCAGATGTCTTAGTGTTTGTGGTGTAAAATGCAAAATAAAACTTTCAAATTAAGTCCAAATCATCGTAGAAGTAAAACAGTATGCACATTAATGTTTATGATAAATGGGGTGAAATAGCCAAGTGATAGTTTATTGGAATGGCTGCAGGGGGAAGGCTCCATTCCACCATGATTTTGTGAGGGGAAGAGTGGCAAACTCAAAGAGAGCCCCGGCTGAACTATACCTCTCAACTGTCCAGATTTTCACAGAATGAAGATATTTTTGCTTCTTATTTTTTGGTTTGTTCCTCGTCAAATGTATGCTTGTCTGGCAAATAATTTAGGAATTAAGTCACTAAATAATGACAGACACTGAGTTTCAGACTTCATAACCTTCAGAAAAATGCATGCTAAAGAAAGACCTGTTATTCTCTTAACTGTCTCAGTTTATGCAACAATTTTAGTACTGTTTATATGTTCCCCCAGTATATTTGTCCTTGTCCAAATTTCCTGCATTAACAGGTTGAGACGTACATACAAATAAATTGCTTTAAAGAATTAGGCATATCCAAACCTCTCAACTGTCCCCGATTTTGGCTCAAAATGTTGCTCTTCCTCTAATAATCTCACCGCAAAATGGCAATTTTGGAAGAAAACATGGAGGGTTTACAATAAGAAATAACTATAATGATCAGAGTTATAGATTACTTTTATTTCAGAAATGCATGTAGATTATTTTATTTTATCAGCTGCTCAAGTTAGCAGTACTAATATTAAAAAAGTGCCCCTTCTTTGACAGGTTTCCAGCTGTATTGTGTGGCTATTTTATATTTTTGCATCATATTTTTGGTCCATTTTTCATAAAGGTGTGTTTTTTAGCAAATTAGTGGCAAATCATTAAAGACTAAAGTTAAAAAAAATAATGACAGACATTTGACGTTCAGATTTCATACCCTTCAGAAAATTCATATTAACGCAATACCTACTATTCTATTATCTTTCTAAGTTTATAAGAGCAATATTTAAAAATTGTCCTTATTTTTGGGTCTTTGTCCCACTTCTATGTATGGCTTTGTCCAGATTTCTTGGTCCGAGGTTGAGAGGTATAACAAATGTATCAGGGCCATCACAGTCAGCCAGAGACATTTCAAATTGTGACATACTTGTTGCACCCCACTCCCCCATGTAGTGTGACTCTGGATGTGTCCAAGCAAGGCAAGTAGCAGTTATACAGTGTAAATGTGCAGAGTATTCCCCCATCCAAGGTAGACACAAGTACTACTTTTATTCTGTCCTTGATTTTGCAGAATGTTTTGGTTTCTGTCATATTTTTATACTGTTGATGTATGCTTATTACTCATAAAGTGCCTGTTGCTCTGTGTTTAAGTAGCAATGTTTTAATGACCATTAGGTAAGCTTGTCTGAGATTGCAAGATGCAAGTAAGCTTTAATAAGCATACTGTTAAAGAACTGCCAACACTGAAAGCCTTTCTGTTGTTGCCATGCAGAGAATACTTGCATAATAAGATAATGTATAAGCCTTGGGTATTGAAATGCATATGACAATATTTGTAATAAAGGACAGGATTACATTATTTTAAAAAGCTCATTACATTTGTTCGAGACTTGCAGTCATCTTTGCAGGCTTTACTTGTAAACCAAACAGAATGCCAATCTATCATGTGTGGTCCATTACCTGTGCAGTAATCCTTTAAGCAATGTATCTTGAGCTTGTTTCTTGTTTGCTTTTAATTTTTTACTTTAATCATGTTTTCCCCATGAAACAAGTAGATAGTTGTTGTCAGGCAGCAGGTCTTTTTGGGATAAGAAACATTTTTACAAGTGGGGGTATCACAGAGATTGCTACTTTCAGCGTGTTACTTGGTACTTTAATAAAGCTGAATATAAATTATAATTAGAACTGCAGTGCAAGGAGAAGTGGTTTGAGTTGAGTGCTGTTTGTTTTTTTTATACTTGATTTTGACTGGCATTCCAGTGATGTATTTAAAAAGTAATTTATTTTTTCATGCCTCACAACCTTTTTGTTTCCATCTAGATATTAAGTAACCTGTGATGCAGCCAATGCATTGAAATATTTTTTTCTTCTACACTTCATTTTGTCTTTATTGGACTCGCATAATGATGGTTTGCACCCAGGACAGCATATTTAATTAAAGTTACAGTTTTTGTGGTTTTGACCATAGCCCCTCCCCTTTCTAGTTGGCAGCACCCCTTGCCATTGACCCCACCCATTCAGCTGTCTTCTGCAGCCCCCCTTTGATTGGAAGTCACCAGCTTCCACTGTCAACAACACATATCACCATCTTGAACTGAAAATCCATAATTAGTTGGAGTTCCCTAATCTATATACCTATGCTTACAGATTAGGTAGCTAGTATACAGAATACTTTGTTGACAGACAATTAAACTGAAAGCCGCCATGGTCAGAACTGTGCATATTAAATCATCACCTAGTATTCATTTAGAAACCTAAAAATCTTAAATCAAGTAGGAAGGTTTTTTTAAACCTTCTTTTTTGTTATAATTATTCCCTCATCTTGCAAAGTGGTCTTTCTTATTCTGAAATATGTAGTTTACACTTTAGTTACTTCAGTGGACCTATATTAATTAACATAAATTCATAGGTTCATAGATTAGTACCAGGCTAACTGCCCTTGCGAGCCATTTTAGGCCTAGCCAATTATCCTTTGTGAGACTCAAACCCTGTACCTTGTGGTTGTATGACAAATACCTTAAACATTAGGCCACCCTCCCAAACCCAAATAAACAGCCTCTGCAATTTTTGAACCCAAGACCCTGTACACTTCAGTCACAGTAGTTAACCACTAAGCCATCACAGCACAATCTGGTGTTTTTGTTTACTGTGTGCTGCTCAACTGTTTAACTAACTCCTGATTCCATGGCATCCATCCCCACATTTTGATGATGCATTAGTGGGGAGAAACAGTTCATAGTGGATAGGCAAGTTTTCTTTAGTCTGAAGAAGATTTTATTACAAAGTAATCAGAATGCAGCACAATCAGTTAACTCAGACAATAAATCAATAAATAAACAAATCTATATTCCAGTGAAATGAAACAAAAGTAAGGATATGCTCCTTAGTAAGGTACATTGTGCTTGGCATGCAGTGTGATAAAACAGATGACAAATTTATAAATCATTGTCTACCAGTGGATTGAGTGACTAATTTTAGGGAGAAAACTACAACTGTATGAATCACCTCAATCACAGCCCTACTGTACAGTGAGTTTGTATGCTATACTACAAGGAATTGGTGGCGGAAAGAAAACCTTTAGAATAATGTGCACATCTGGCAAGATTAAGATGAGGTAAAGTGATTATTCCATAATAGATAACAGTTTTCTACAGTATGATTGGCAGCTATTTACTACAGTGTGACATCTGCATAAACTTTACTAAGAATTTATTTCTAGTGCATGGAGTGCCACAAATATGTTCCAAAATCAGGAAAACGATAATCTTGGTAAGTACTTCCTAGTGCAAGACCTGCATCACTTGCAAAAATCGAAATGTCAACAAACGTTTCTCAGCAGGAGAATTCAGGGAATGAATACCCTGTCCTACTCTGATCACCTGAAGGATGTCTTTGTATTCATTGTCCTATAGGCTGCTGAGAGGGAATATTTGCCTGGAATACTTGGCTCTCTCAGTCCCATTCCTGATCAGTCTGTTGCACATTTGCAAAACATCACCAGAAACACTAGATCCAGGAATCTGAACTTCACTTAGGACATAAACAGCATGTGCAACTTTGCAGCATGGAACACATCAATACATGAATAATCCATTATTTCCTTTAAATCCTTATATTGAGAACAAAGTGACATAAGGTATACGTAAATGCTTGCATTAAGTCATCAATACAGATCACTATATTTGGGGAATATAATAATGCATATGAGCATTCTCTGACATACTTAGCAAGCAGTTACATCTTGCTAGACTTGAGCATATGCCTGAGGTCAGACTTCAGAGAGAGGTTTATCAACCGCTGATGCCATAGAAAGAAACATATCTGATGTGTCATAAGGAACGCACTTGAAGGGATTAAGTAAATATCCTATCAGAAGTGTTATTTCTCGGCTAACATAGAATCTAAATCCCCAAAAATGTGGCCTCTTACTGTGCCATATCTCCAGTTTTTGACCAAGCTATTCCTGTCTGTCAAAGTTGTCAGGCAGACATAACTTGTCAGATTCAAGCCCCTGCCTATCACCCTCTATACTCTATAAAGCTGTGTATTAACTGCATCTGCCACAGGACATAGTAATGTAGAGGTGTTACAAAGAGCACACTTCAAGGTGTGATCTAAGGTTTTTATGCTCATTTATTTAATGCAAATTATTCTGATGGATTGTAAGGATGTAGAAATGTTACTGTTCACACATGTGTGATTTAGCCATATCACTGTTTGTTGGGTAAGACACTCTTGTCTGTCCACATCTCAGATGGTGTAGTGGTAAATATGGTGTACAGAGACCTGCATTCAAGACTTGGCAGGGCTGATTATTTAACCTATAAATAGAAAAATCACCCTGGAGGTCACTCCAGTGGCTCTACTTGACAGAGACACTGGGAACTAATGTTGGGTGGCATGATGCCAGAGTAATCCTATGGGCTAGGCTTGTAAAGGCCCCAGGGCCATTAACCTAGTACACACCTATGAACTTTATTGTTTTACACATATACATTCCCGGATTTGAACCAATGGCTATCTGGGAAAACACTTTATATAAATCTGTATTGACTGCATATGCCACAGGAGAACTCTCACCACAAGCATCATAAAACACCTAACTGACTGTTATGAAATCCTCAATATATTTAAAGGCCTCTGTTAGAACTAAATAGGATAGAAATAAATTGATGCAACGCAGTATGTATCATATCACTATACTTACATTATGCTGTTCTTTGTTGGAGCTGTATACCATTATCATTATTGTAGTGCAAATCAGATGTTTAGTCTAAAAGTAATTAAGTAACCTTCTTTCACTGTAAATGTACACATTAGAAGTGTGGTGAATGTCATTCATATCTAGCATTAGAGTCACACACACTCATACTACTCAGTGACTGAAGGTTTTGAACACCTGCTTGTCTAAGTTCACAAGCTACAGGATATTGTATTGACTTCATGCACCACAGGAGAAGTCTTAATCCAACTGTGATACAGAGCAAATTTGGATGCATGATGTCATCATAGTGCAGCAATGCATATGTGTGGGGTTGAACTGATTGTCTCATAGTCTTGCATGATGGTAGGTGTATCAAACCACAAGTGTTGCATATTCCAGTCATCTCTATGACTGGTGAAGTGTGGACATGCAGAATATTTAGAGAATGACAGATTCAAACTCACACCTTACTAAGTCCACAAGCTAGAGCATACTGAATAATTTCCTGAAGCCATAGAAGAGGGCTTACTACAAGGTTGAGATAAATCACATCTCAACAAAAGACCTCATAAGTATTTAAAAAAAAACAATTTCTAGGCTGAAATGGACAACATATAGTGAAACAGCCCTCTTCAGCTATACAGCTGCACATCAGATCTGTGGTTGACACTGTTCCTATCTACATGTACATTTGCATGCATATTGACACAAGTGAGTCTATGGATCAATGTCTGGTTTCAAACTAATTAATTAAGATCAGAAGTTGGAGGATGTTGCATGAAACAGAAGTACCAAAGGAGAAGTTTTATTACAGCTGTGAGATATTGCACATTTGAGATGAAGGCATCACCACTTTTTTCACCGTGCTGAAGTGTGTGCTAAAAGGGACTGAATGCGGTGGGAGAGACCACACGCACTGCATATCTGCACATAAAATCTATGGGTAAAGCCATCCCTACCTAGCACTAGAGAAACATCCACATTCAGAGTAGTCAGTCACTAGTGCATTCAAGCCACCTACCTATCCAGTTATACAATCCAGAAAGCAAAGTACCAACTGCAAGTGCCACAGGAGAAGTAAATGTAAGTGTGAGACAGAACACTTTTGAAAGGTTGGCTGCATCAATGTGTAGCAGTACAATTTCTCTTATTAAAATTTGAAGAAATTGATGCAGGAACCCTCTCCCACTGGACATGTCTCTCTTGAAGTGTGCACATTAGACCTGTTGCTGAAGACATATCTACCTGATACTAGAGATACACACACTCATACTGGATCAGCTCTGCTGGATTTAAACCACCTTCCTATCTAGTGCACACAGTAGCAACCACAAGCTCCAAAGAGAAGCCTGATTACAAAAGTAAGATTTGAAAGGATGACTACTTCAGAGTGTAGTAAAGCAACTGCTTATGTTAAACATGGAAGAAATTGATGAGGAAGCCCCCTTCCACGGCAAATGTCTCTCGTGAGTGGAAGTGTACACATCAGATGTGTGAAGGAAGCCCCTAATACTTAGCACTAAACACACACACACACACACACACACGCACACGCACACACACACACACACACACACACACACACACACACACACACACACACACACACACACACACACACACACACACACACACACACACACACACTCATTCTAGTTCTACACTGTTACATTTGGACTGACTACCTATCTAGTTAAACAATTTAGAATACACACTATCAGCTGCAAGCACCACAGGAGAAGTCTGATTACAAGAGTGAGGTAGTGCACATATGTAAGGATGACCACATCAGTGAGTCCCACAGAACATAGTTTGGCTATAGCTAGAAGAAATTGATGGGGGAGCCCTTTCTCTGTTTGTGTTTCTCCTGAGTTGAAGTATCCACATCAAATGTGTGGGTGAAGCCCATTCTACTTATCACTACAGACACACACAGTTCTACTGATTCCACACTGTTGTATTTGAACCAACTACCTATTCAGTTACACATTCTAGAGTAGAACAGTACCAACTGGAAGCATCACAAGGGAAGTCTGACTGTATGTGGGAAACTGCACATTTGTAAGGATGACCAAATCAGTGTGCTGCAGAGAGGACAGTGTGCATCACAAATTTGGGAGACAAGGTTCATAGGTTCATAGGTTGGTACTAGGCTATTGGCCCTAGGGCATATACAAGCCTAGCCATAACAAGTCCCTGGCTATTTCTTCCCACACTATTTAATTCCCTGGTCCCCTATCTAGCAGGGAGACTAACATGATCCCTGGGGTGAATTTCCTTTCTCCCATCCAATCGTCAAGGTTCCTTTTGAAGAGGGCCAGGGAGGCGCTCTACTTGACATGTATGGGCAGTCTATTGAAGAGTCTGGGGATTCTCTGAGTCTGGAACCTATCCCTACAGCATGTTTTGTTTATTGCGATGACAAGGTTTAGATCCCTGGAGTGTGTGGCTCTGAGGGATTGGGATTTCTTTAAGTGTAGCATGTCCAACAGAGCTGGGTTTGACATGGCCTTGTATGTTAAGCAGAGATCGCCTCTGAGTAGATGATATGCCACAGAGTATAGCTGGAGTTTTTTAAGGTGGTCAGCATAGGCCATCTGCTTTAGGCCTGTGATTCTTTAAGTGAGGTATTTCTGTGGCCTTTCCAGTTGTTGCAGATGTCTTGAGAGGTACATACCAAATGGGGTGTTGTATTCTATAATGGGTCTAATGAGGGATGAGTACAGTGGGACAATGACCTCCTTTTTTCTTGTTGAAAAGCCCTTAGTGATGAGGTATGCCACATAGAAGGATTTCCTGACTGTTGTTGGCAATGTGGTTATTGAAGGTAAGACCACTGTTCACCTGTGCCCCTAAGTCTCTTATCATACTTTCTGTGTTTAGTCTACTGCCACCTATGTGGTAATTCACGGGTACATGTTTTTTTCCCAAAGGGGATAACTATACATTTCTTGGCATTGAGCTTGAGCCCATGGCTCTGGTACCAATCATCTGTTTCTGCAAGGCCCTTTTGTAGAGTATCCACATCATTTGGTGATTCAGTAATGGCTCCCAGTTTGCAGTCATCAGTGATCTTTGTTAGGCAGAGTCCCTTAGTGTTGGCCTGTACTTCAGAGTAGTAGATGCCACACAAGAGTGGCCCCAGGACTGAGCCCTGAGGTACTCCACTTGTCACTTGTCTGGAGCTGGATTTGGAGTCAGCTACTTTTACAGTGTGGGTTCTGTCAGTAAGCCAGTTGGCAACCCGTCGAGTGACGTAGGGATTAATGCCCAGCTTAGCAAGTTTATCTATGATTCCAGAGTGGGGGGTGGTGTCAAAGGCCTTGGCGAGGTCCAGAAAGGCTGTGGGGACTGATTCCACACTGCTGTATTTGAACCAACTACCTATCCATTTACACATTCTAGAGCAGAACAGTACCAACTGGAAGCATCACAAGGGAAGTCTGACTGTATGTGGGATACTGCACATTTGTAAGGATGACCACATCAATGTGTCTTGCCAAACAGAAAAAAAAAATCAGTGCCTAATCACAAGTAATTACATACTATTCAGATAAGTTATGTCCCTTTCATTCATGGACATTAAGGCAGTGTAAGCGAGATGTAGCTGTTTCACATTATGGTGCATTGACCATGTGAATGATGGATGAGCATCCAGTTGTAAAAAGAAAAGATTGGTAATCATCTCATGCGAATTGTACGCAAGTCTTCATAATTTGTTGTGCCATGTTCAATATTCCCTCATACAATGTGTAATGAAACTAAAAAATTTGCAGGTTAAACATAAGAAAGTATAGTATTTAATACCACTCAGCAAGTACGTGTGCAAAGCTCCCAACCATAATACATAATTTTCAAGTGTAATATGTTGTAGTGCAAACCTAATTTCCAATATGTAGTGTTTAGACAGCATCACAGTAAAACCTTGAGTACAACAGTCCATTACAACATACACAAGTAATAAAAGCCATTGACATTGCTTTATTATTGGGAAAACCTCTCTCTGAAATGCACAGCTTGCAAGCTTATTTGTGTGACTGATGGCAAAGTATTAGTACATGCATAAATATGTGGTGAGGTTTTGAATTTACAATAAGTATTAACTGTAGTCCAGGTTATTCCATGCCAACTTTTGCAAAAATAAGGAGTGCAGACATATACACAGTTCTAATTTTGATCCATTTCAGAAAAGAGGTGCGCTAAGTTAATGTTTTCTTTGTCATGATTTACACATGCATGATATGGCAGCAAAGTATTTACTATATTTGATAATACTGGTGCATACTTAAACTGCCCTCTTTTGGGATTATTATAAACTACATAACAGACCAAGCAGAGAACTACTGATGGAATAATATATGAACCATAATTTCACAGGGCGAAATTTAATGAACAATGATAATGTTCATAATTTTAGACCTGATGCTGGATTCAAACACCTGCCAGTCTGCATTAACAGTGTTTAAATGCAATCATTAGCTGATCATACCATAATGAAAGGAAAATGTCAGGTACTAAAACATTTACATTTGAAGAGACCATTAAAACAGTAATAAGTAAGTGAGAATGTGTGCAGCATACTTCACAACAGTAATTACAACTGAAACAGCCCATATGGTGCTCAACAGATGATAATAACTGACTTCTTATCGTGCTATCAGTCTGTCTTTCTATAGCGCAGTGAGGCTAAGCACAGTAGCACTGGGGGCACCAGATTTATGCAGCCAAAGACAAAAACCCACCAGATTTTGCCATAATATGTGAGCTGATATTTACAGTCAGTTACAATTTCTGCTCAGTGCCAGATATCGTGCAAATACCAATGACAGAGAATGAGGAGACAGAATTGCGGAATAGAGAATAAGCAATAAGGAGGGACACATAAAAATATTTTTGTTTATAGACTATTTTAGGCCATCTTTGTGGTGTGTTACTCTTAGGTTTGTGATGTCAAGCTCTGTACAATAAAGTGTTCAGAAATATTGAGCACGCAGGGGAAGGATGGTAGAAAAATGATTAAAACACAAGCAGGATACTGGTGGATTAATAACATATGTGGCCAACAGTTCTGCACATAATATTAATGTGAAAAAACATGAAATAGGGTTTGTTATTCTTCTGGATTCAAATCATTGACCCTTTGCAAAAGGCAGTAACAAAGGCTTGAACATTTTCCAAGTACACGAGATAGAGATTCACTTCACAAGGCAAACATCATACAATTGAAGGGACATTGACAAAGGATTTAAGCACAGACAAATGTTAAGTAACAGGCTTCATTAGAGTAATGGCAGTTGTAATATACCATAACATATACATCATATCCAGAAGCCTAAAAAATATACAAGAGTAACTGACTGAGAATATTGCTATCAGTTTGTATTTGAATACAACAGTGAGATTAAGCAAATTTGTGTGATATTAACTGTACTAGTATATTTAAAATTAAAAACTTCAGTTTTTGCCATAGAATGTGATATACCATTTACTAGAGGTCACCATCGGTACATGATGCAAAGCATGCCATAATTGCTACAGACAGAAGTCAAAGTTTTTTATGGGCTACCTGCAGCCACATGTATTATGTGTGAATTTATATTTCAATCTGATTAAATGTTTGAAAAATGGGTTGAGCAGACACTTCAGCAAAGTGGAGACCTATGTATGGGGCTTCATTTTTAGGGGTCAGGTGCCCATTTTTTTTTTTTGTTGTTGTTGTAGAGAGAGGGCTTTTGGCAAAGATGGTTAGGAATAAGAGAGTTAGGTAGGTAGTGTAGATTATATAGCAGGAGTGAGGACAATTGGAATCTAGCCTTCATACTGACATCACTGCCTCCTCTCACAAATCCATGGGTCAGTGCTGAATAGGCCATTGAATTTTCAATTTGATGCAGGACTTTCTCTACTCTGCTGATTTAGGCACCATGGTCCCGCTCCATAATGTCCATCATTAGTCCTTTCAGCTCCTGATGGGTGACGAAATGGCCACCTCCACTAGTACTACTCTTGGAGGCTACCATTGCACCAACAGAGGGGGCAGAGCTACCTGATGTAGTTTGAGTAGGTGGTGTTGGAGTTGTGGAAGCAACACTGACAGGTTGGGACACAGATGTGCTGGGTGTCTTTGCTACTAATAGTGGTGCCACCACAGCCACCTATGAAGGTATGGTAGTCTATTCCCCAGTGGTCAGTCTCACTTTCTGCACTAAAGGTAATTTGTGGTACAACAACAATATTTCCATACAGAAAAAAAAAGATGTAAGGTTGGGGGAAAGAAATATATATAATATCAATGCCATGTCATTTTTAATATTTTAAAATATAAACAACTTGCACATATATATGGTAAACTTTGTCATATCCAGATATGATGTAAAGTCATAAATGTGCCATCAAATACATCAGCCTCAGTGCTATTATACACATTAGGCAAACAGTTTCATGACTATGGCATATCTGATAATACGCATTCCAAGTAAAGACATCCATTGACAAAAATGAAAAGTTTTGTGCTTTGAATATTGCAGAAAATAAATTTTAAACACTATTCTGTACTAAAAGCTAATTGCTGTTGTTTGGATACAAACCCCCACACAGCTATGTTGAATTGTACATTAATACAATGATCAAGAGCAGCTGGAGCAGGCATGTATCACTGACATATAGGTAAGGTGTGCCTACTCACTTGTGTAGGTCACAAGATCATGTGGCTTGATGCGCTGAAATTTGGCAAATTTTAGTCAATTGTAGATGTTTTATGATCTTACTTGCATTCATACCTGAGATATACATAGCCTGTGCCTCACTAAGGTGTCCCAGTTGTTTCTATTGCCCCTCCCTGTTTCTATCCATGTCTTTAGCAGGTGTACAGAACACAAAACAGAAAAATAAGAAGCGTAATGACTAAGTGTTTTGTTTGGCCAATCGATGGTATTGTATTAGCTGGTGATGGATCACAATGCTCACACAACTTATGGGGGTTCACAATTCCAAATTTTGTCTCTCATCAGCTCAGAAGGTCCTGCTTGCACATCTACATTTCACAACAATGGTGATGTCATTGTTCACCACTGCATGGAATGCCAGTTGCACTGGTAACAGCCTTGGCCAAACCATTCCATGCCTCACCTTTGTACTGAGACTCAATATAATTCTCCTGCATAAGCCTACAGCGGTAGCACTTTACATGGAGTGCCGCAAAGATCTTGGACTACTCTTGATGCCATGTTTGGCCTGTAAATGGCGCACAACCCTCACCTTGGCCTTCCATGTCTTATGAATTATACCTAGAAATATGGCAGTGAATTGAAGCCCAATTCAGATTAGTGTGCACAAGCCTTTGTGCAATGACAGACAATCTTGTCAACTGCATTTGTGCAACTGAAAGCATACAAATGGCCTGGTGGAGAAACTGGGTATGATTTGTTCAAAATGCACTGCAGGTGTGAAATCTGGCAGTGAGACTTTCCCATGTGTGGTGCTGTCTGTTGTTACACATGTTCCAGTGTGAAATCCTTAAATTCTTTTTGATGATAATATCTGAGTTACATTTCAAAGGATATATTCTCAGTTCTAACCATGCTTTCTGTTTTGGTGGATGGAAATCATGCATACAGTCTTCTGGCACACTGATATGGCATGGCATAAAATCTATGATGTTGGTAAGAGACAAAATATAAATTTGGACATAATGGGTTGGTGGGACATACACATTACAAACTTTCACTGATAGCACCAGGGAAATGAATACATGACTAAACAATACTAAACTACTAAATGATTTTAATTATTGCTCATGCCTCTGGAGAGTTAACATTTTGAGCTTGTATGATGAGGTATAATAATTTCAACATGAGTGGAGATTTAATTATGACAAGCCTGTATGTGTTTGACTTCCACTTGTTATATTACAAGAGTCATGGTAAGAAGCCAGTATTTAGTGCTGCAGATCAATTCCCTATGCATTAATTTGAATGAGATGAGTAAGACAGGTTAGGATAGGGGCCATACATACTTTACATAGCATACTGTCATATGGGTCAGCAAACACCTTCCTCACAAGTACGGGTAGTGCCATGGCCCATAACTCCAAAATCAATTTAAAAAACCAAGACCATCACTGTGTTGTGTTGCCAAAAATCAATTTAATTATATAGCCACCATAGAAATACACCAAAAAACACAAGCAAACCGGTTTCGGCTATCCCAGCCTTCTTCAGTGCACTGAAGAAGGCTGGGATAGTCGAAACCGGTTTGCTTGTGTTTTTTGGTGTATTTCTAGGGGTTCTTACCCCTAGTAGTGTTATGGTGTCTATATAATTAAATAGATTTTTGGCAACACGACACAGTGCTGGCCTTGATTTTTTTTGAATTGATACTGTCATACACAAATAATCATGATATTTTTGTTAGGTCATATTCTTTGCAAAAAAATATTATGAAGATATTGTACATGCAAATGCAGGTTAAATTAAATATGATCATTGTTATGATTAACATCCTTCACATACTTTATAATTGACTTATTTAGCAATCATTGCATAGAGTTGTATTCCAAATTTCATTTTTGTACTTGTCAGTTTTACTTTATTTTATCTTCCTAATAAGATGTCTGTGACAATTCATATTATGAGCACCTCAATGGAACTGTGCTGTTGCTCCACATAAACTGCATTAACACTTTGAGCCACAGAGAAATGTAATTGACAGGTGCATTTTCTTCACTCAGTACTGTCCAAAGTGCTGAAAGAAGTGTACCAGCACCCGTTTCATTTGCACTACTTACAGATTTCCAATTGAGATTTTTGAGTTTTTGCCTTGGGAAGTGACCCATCTTTCATTGCTAGTGACCACAGATAGTCACCATCACACAATGCCAAGCTTTGCTCCAATGATGATGCCAAAAAAAAAAAATGTATCTGATGATTTTACAGTACTGTGGTCTTATACAACATGGAGGCATTAAAGATCTCCAGTTTCACAAATACATCACCATATCTAGATCTGTACCATGAAAATCTAGCATTAACATGGAACACTGAGAAGATTAACAATATGTGCCACATACAAAAAGGTATTTATGAGGAAAAGAAAGTGGAGCACAAATATTCAAGCTCTGATATTTGAACACTTTAAATTCATGGAGCAATATACACATTTTCTCAAAGTTGTCCTTTTGTTATTTCTTAGTAAATGTCTGGATGAATGTGATATTTCAACAGTTAACCGGAGAAATTATTTCACAGTAAGAACAAATGTATAAATACAAGATTGCTTTCTTCTCTTTCTTTTGTGAATCTACTGTCTTTTAATACGTTTGTAAACTGACTGCATTATGATTTGCTTTTATTTAGCATTTTATCGTCTGTACGTTGCAGTTTCATGTACTTCATATAATATACACACACTTTGGACTCGAGGCACATTTACCTCTTAATTCTTTATATTCCTAAATGTATTGTAAAGTTTAAAAAGAAAAAAAATGGAAACTTGAGGCACACAGAGATAATTTTATGTGCTTTCATTCCTTTAATTGCCAGAACTTCATCAGAAAACTTGTAAAGTTTACCTGCTAAGAAAGTCAATGTAATCTCAAGCTTCTTTTGTAAGTGTATTCTCCCTGATACACTGTGTAAGTGTACATCAGAGTGTTAAACATCATTCATACACTACTGCTAATGATTCATTCTTCTAATCTCTTAACAAGCTCCACTTCTCAATACTAACTTTTGTACTGCTTGGTCATGTACATGGTATCATGTAGGTATTCACACCATGTTTTCCTACGCTGCAGATTGAGTTATTCATAAATAATAATGAGATGGCACCTGATTTACATATTCACTGTTTACAGAGGGATTAATCTGCACTATGTAAGTATGACTTGAGGTTAAGAAACTTGTGTCATAGTAGGGATTCACCAACTTCAGATACTACTGGATGACTTCTGCAACTGTATTACTTTTGGAGAATTTTACTACAATTCCTGTCAAGGTATATGATGGTTCATTACAAGTAGCAGTTGCACAGTTATGATGATATTATTTATTCAGAGAAAGGTACACAATGTCTGCACTTTGTTGGTATAGAAGCTATAGCAGTTTATCAACATTTCTCTCTAGATGTCAACTTATTTAAGCTATTTTATATTATAAGTAGTAATGTCAAAGTCACATTTCAGGAAATAATAGCATTATACTGCTGGTGTGAGGGCAGCACCAAGGATCAAATGGTGGAAATTGAAAAAGGGTAACTGTGAGGTGGAGTTCGGAGAAGAGTTAAGACAGGCACTGGGTGACAGTGAAGAGTTACCGAATAGCTAGGTAACTACAGCAGAGCTAGTAAGGGAGATGGCTAGAAAGTTGCTTGGTGTGACATCTCAAAAGAGGAAGTAGGACAAAGAGACCTGGTGGTGGAATGATGAAGTACAGGAGAGTATACAGAGAAAGAGATTGGCAAAGAAGAAGTGGGATTGTCAGAGAGATGAAAGTAGACAGGAGTATAAGGAGATGAGGTGCATGGCAAAGAGAGAGGTGGCAAAGGCTAAGGATAAGGCTTATGAAGAGTTGTATGAAGGGTTAGATACTAAGGAGGGAGCAAAGGATCTGTACCAATTGGCTAGACAGAGGTACCGAGCTAGTAAAGATGTGCAGCAGGTAAGAGTGATAAAGGATAATGAGGGAAACATACTCACAATGAGGAGAGTGTGTTGAGCAGATGGAAAGAGTACTTTGAGGGGCTGATTTAAATATAGAGAATGAGACGGAGAGAAGGTTGGATTATGTGTGGATAGTAAATCGTGAAATGCAGTGGATTAGCAAGGAGGAAGTAAGGATATCTATGAAGAGGATGAGGAATGGAAAGGCTGTTGGTCCAGATGACATACCTGTGGAAGCATGGAGGTGTTTAGGTGAAATGGCAGTGGAGTTTTTAACTAGATTGGATTGTTTACTGAAATCTTGGAAAGTGAGAGGATGCCTGAGGAATGGAGAAAAAGTGTTTTGGTACCGATTGTTAAGAAAAAGGGTGATGTGCAGAGCTGTAGTAACTAAAGAGGGATTAAATTGATCAGTCACAGCATGAAGTTATGGGAAAGAGTAGTGGAAACTAGGTTAAGAAGGGAGGTGATGATTAGCAGTCAGCTGTATGGTTTCATGCTAGGAAAGAGCACTACAGATACAATGTTTGCTCTGAGAGTGTTGATGGAGAAGTACAGAGAAGGTCAGAAGGATTTGTATTGTGTTTTTGTGGTCTTAGAGAAAGCATATGACAGGGTGCCTAAAGAGGAGTTGTGGTATTGTATGAGGAAGTCGGGAGTGTCAGAGAAGTATGTAAGAAAGGTGCAGGACATGTACAAGGGTAGTAAGACAGCAGTGATGTCTGCGGTGGGAGTGGCGGATGCATTTAAGGTGGAGGTGGGATTACATCAAGGATCAGCTCTGAGCCCTTTCTTATTTGCAATGGTGATGGACAGGTTGACAGACAAGATCAGACAGGAGTCCCCGTGGACTATGATGTTTGCAGATGACATTGTGATCTGCAGTGAGAGTAGGGAACAGGTTTAGGAGACCCTGGAGAGGTGGAGATATGCTCTAGAGAGAAGAGGAATGAAGGTCAGCAGGACTAAGACAGAATATATGTGTGTGAATGAGAGGAAGGATAGAGGAATGGTGAGGATGCAGGGAGTAGAGGTGGCAAAGTGGATGAGTTTAAATAATTGGGATCAACAGTTCAGAGTAACAGTGAATGTGGAAGAGAGATAAAGAAGAGAGTACAGGCAGGATGGAGTGAGTGGAGAAGAGTGTCAGGAGTGATTTGTGACAGATGAGTACCAGTAAGAGTGAAAGGGAAGGTCTCCAAGAGGGTAGTGAGACCAGCAATGTTTTATGGGTTGGAGATGGTGGCACTGACAAAAAGGCAGGAGTCAGAGCTGGACATGGCAGAGTTAAAGATGTTAAGATTTGCACTGGGTGTGATGAGGGTGGACAGGATTAGGAATAAGTATATTAGAGGGTCAGCACAGGTTGGAAGGTTCGGAGACAAAGCCAGAGAGGCAAGATTACGTTGGTTTGGACATGTGCTGAGGAGGGATGCAGAGTATATTGGGAAAAAGATAAGGATGAAGCTGCCGGGTAACAGGAAAAGAGGAAGGCCTAAGATAAGGTGTATGGATGTGGTGAGAGAGGACATGCAGGTGGTTGGTGTGACAGAGCAAGATGCAGAGGACAGGAAGAAATGGAGACAGATGATCCGACCCCTAACGGGAGCAGCCAAAAGAAGAAGGTACTGATGGTGTATATGCTTGACATAAACAACTGTTATTCCTTTAGAAGGAGTTTGTGTCCTTAACATTTGTGATTAGTGGTATTGTTTCATAGGGGTTCTTTGATTTTTATTACTTTACTGAGTGTTGTCTACAATTTGTTTAACAGTTGCTGTTAAAAAAGGATCACTGACTTGCATTACAAACAAAAGTTTTGTTTCACCCACATGTTCTTAGCGCTAACAGATATCTGAACATAGAAAGCAAATGTCTTTACAATGTCTGTCATTAGTGATGCTGTTATATATTCCTAACACATATATTTATCCTTATTCATGTGTGTTATTGCTGAGGAGGTAGGGGTAGAATTTACAGTAAGTCTTACATGAACATATTTTTAAAGGATCCCTGCATAAATGCATATTTTTTTCTGACCCGTCCATTAGCTCATCAGGTGTTCCCAATGCAGTGCTGGACATGGGTGCAGAGGTGAAAGATAACCAAAGGGTGTCTACTACTGATGCTCCAAGTATGCCATATATATATGTATATTACTTAGAGAAAGAAAGGGTGGAAAAATAGAAATGTATTTTATAAAACTGTGTTTAAATACATAAGTATGGGGGTGTTGTATTCCTTGGAATACACTACTATATCATTCATGGGTTACATCTCACATTCCTGCACAGTTGAGCCATGTTTTATCTTACTGACATCTGGTACTTGTATATGGGTGTAATGATTTTTATATCTTCTCTACATGTTCATCACCTACCTTGGTCTGGAAGGCAGAAGCAGCAGCACCTTGTATTAAAGGCTGTTGCATGTACAATTTATGATAGAAAAAAATGTTATGGGTTGCTGTTGCTAATTGTCATCAGTGAGTATTGGAACTGAGAGCTATTGGGAGCATGGTGTGTACACAGAGGTTTTATACATCACTGAATTTCTCTGCCATATTGATCTGCATCATTAGCATTAAGTCACCTATTTATGCCTTTATTGGCATATTCATCCACTTACCCTTGTTTTGACACAGGGTGCAGTGTGCAGATGCATTTAATGAATACAAATTAACATGCCCACTGCTGTTCATTTCCCAAACAGTGTTATAACGAAGTGTAGACATTCATGAATGAGGGCCTTTGTCTTATTCAAGGATCACTTTTGTGGTCTATACATTTTCAGTAGGCACCTGCCTTGTGGCTTTATATTATAGATTTAAAACAAGCTTAAATTATTTCTTAACATGTCTCCTTATTTTGAGGTAATACTGTAGTAAAGTGGTAATAGTTTTGTTATTATTTAACACTGTTATATGTTGGTTATATGACTTCACTTGTGCATGTTGGAGTTCTGAGTACTATAATAGTTAACTCCAGGATAAACTGGGCAGTGCAGATGTGAAGGAATGTATAGCAGTTCTGAGGCTATGGTACTTGAATGTGTACATCTGTTTTGAGGTACACTGACCTTGGACTTGATATAGCTAGGTAAGAACAGGCACCCACACTGCTTGCTATAGGGTGAGTAAAGTTCCCCTGCAAATATAACTGTTGGTCTATCAGAGTTTTAGAATTCTCTCTTTTTCTGTTGAAATTATTACTTATTTTCCAAAGTGTTGGTTGGGTCTTGCTTTTCTCATAGACAGCAAATCCAAACATGTTAATGTGATTTAGCAGGCATTTTCTAATATGTGTAATTTTATTGGTATGGTTTTATTATGTCATGTTATAGTTCTTGATTTCTTTTATTTTATATTTATTTTACTAAAAATTGCATCAGATTATTTTTATATTTGATTTGTGATTGTGAAGTGTTTTTGTGAAGTAAGTTCATTTTTGCTGTGGTCAGTGCTGGTATTTTTATTTTCCTTTGTGACCTTGAGTGAGTAATGGTGATTTAGCACATGAGTAGACTAGCGTTGGGCTAATGCTTGATGATATAGGTAAGTGATAAATGTTGAAGACACAGGTTCAGTGATGATAGATATCTGACATACTGGCTCAGATAAACATTTGTATCAACCTCTTTATTATTGTCCATTAATTAGGATAAAGTGTGTGCTCGCACATGTGTGTGTGTGTGTGTGTGTGTGTGTGTGTGTGTGTGTGTGTGTCACTCTCTTTCACTTGTTCTGTCTGCTCATAGTCAAGAAGATGCAACTAAGAGACTGAAGGATCATCAGCAACAAATAAAGTGTCCCAATAATCCACAAAGGAATATAAACTTTCTTCTTAGACATTTATTTTGAAATGTAATCTTTGGTCTCTAAGAAAGGGGGCTGCCACTGCTCAGTGCTTAGAGAAATTAAAAGGGTAATAAATGTGTTGCAACTTTTGACTCACAGATAGTAGACCTCAACCCTGCCCACTAAATAATTTCTTTAAATTTGGTAATTCTCAAGAGGCCAGAGCTTTGTTTGCCATTAAAACTATTATAGTTCTCCTCTGAAGCTTTGACTATCCTCAGGAAGAAAATTAAACAAAAGGTCAATAAATAGAACAAGCCTTTGCTCATTCCCTCCAGTACAGCTCTTTTGAGTGTATACCTTTAATTCCCAGTAGGTGTGGCTTGAGCCTTTAAAAAATGAAGTCATCACCTTACAGTTCTAACAAATACTCAATGAGGTCATATATAAATACACTTGTGTTTGATATCATGTATACTTCAAGATAAAATCTTGTGATACTTTGTATGTAGCTGGGCTCTGGAATTATTACTGCAAATATGAAAAACAATATTTAACGCCTAGAGGCGTCAGTAGGAGGTAACTGCAGATGCACCTGGAGGTGTCACTTGGATGGAATGAGTTAAGATACCTGATAAGGGGAAACCAAGATAAATTAAAAGAATTATTTCACCAGCAAAGCATCATTCTTAATAAATGAATTTTGCCCATGTGTGCGTCTTTAACTAGTCATTGAGATACTGAATCCTTTTGGAGAAAAGACTGATGATATACACTTGATGTGTGACATGAATAACTTCAAATATGAAGGCAGTAGCCTAACAAAATTCACATTACTGAAATTCGGCTTGCAAACAGTGTGCTGGAAATCATACGCAGCTGTTATCTATGAATCCATCAAGTACTGTAATGAACACACAGCAGGACATCACATGCAAACTGACTTTCCAATCCCCCAAAAGATAATAAAACACAATAGAAAAGTCAGCTTTCGTGGAATCTGCATTACTGAGGAATTGAAATGTTCCAGATTTAACTACTGTAATTAGGAATAAAATGGCTACATAAAATCTGCAGGTAACCTGTGTCACACATTCTAGAGAATCATACATGAAGAAAGTTTGAAAAAGATTGGGCACAAATCAAGGGGAAAGAAGTTAATAATTTACTTCGAGAAAAAAATAACAGAAATATTAAGGTGAAATTTTCACAAATGCAGATAGAACTAGTCCACTGACCACTAACAGCCAGGCCAGCTGACAATATATGCTTCTGGTCACACTGACAGAGTTGAAAAGACAGTAAGAGTGCAATTGCACTTAAGGTACTGAGGACAGAGACAGAGAATTTTCTGAAGTAGTCTGTCATGTGTGGCCCTGCCATGAGCTGATACTTCACTACCAAAGGATTAAAATAAGTACTGGACTCAGTCATTTCCCTTCAGAGACATTATAGAGAACAAAAAAAACTGAGGGGTGAATCATCCCTAGAACACAGACATTTCATTTTGGAACACTCATAAGGATATAACAGATAAAAACAGAGCTGCAAAGAAAGACTATGAAGGAAGACATTAGAACCATGGGAAATACAGGTCAGGATATTTGCAGCACCTTATCCTTAGTGAACTTTTTTTATTTACAAGGGAAATATGACTTATTTAACCAATCATCCCTACTTGGGAGTCACTTTGAGGCAGTATATGCATGCTAAGTTAATGCCAAGTTCCCCTAGTGTGACCAAAAACATCTCATGTGTATTAAGCCCTAATTTTCTAAGACTGCCATAAATAGGTATGATGTGAAGTGAATGAAAAAGAGCACAGCAAACACACATCTCTACTAAATGTACTAAAGAAATTACCAGAACCTTGTCTGACACATTCAACATTTATACTTCATGCTCAGTGTACTCCATATATGAAACGTCAGCATGGATGCACCCCAAAAGCAAAGCACCCAGCATGCCACTGTGGCCCAACTGAACATTTATAAATTCTGGAGTTACTCACCTGTATAGAATACCTTGGGGTGATGGCCCATCAAAGAAGTATTGATAGGAATATCTTTCCCAAGAATGCAATGGACATCTGTTTCTTCTCTCATCCAAGGGAAAGGTAGAATAAAAGGAAGTTAGAGGCTATTTGCATCAAGTTAAGACTGCTATTGGGATCTTCATTGCCTTTAAACAGAGAATATCAGAGCCTCAACTTGTACATTTACTAACAAACATGAAGTTATCTAAGCATCCGGGAACATGAATCCTGAGAACTTCTTTTCCAATCTTTAAGCATAGAAGATAACCCTTCATAATCATCATCATCAAGACATTATAACTATTATAAGGACCCTTACATATTAATGATGTTTCAATTGATTTATTGTTTAAGAATTATAATTTAAAATGATTTGGGTAATCTGCATAAATTAGCAATAACAGCTCAATTACTCTACTACTACAATTAGAATATTCAAAGCCATGCAGATCACCATAACAAAATGGGAAACAATCAGTGGGATAGTTTATCTATTGTTGTCCTTTGATATGATGTTAGTACATTTTACTTCACTGTCAAAGTAAATAAAGTGGGACATTTTTCAAAATGTGGTGTTTTCTGACAGAAACTAGACTGCATTTTGTTATTAAAATATGCACAGATGCCAACATAAAACAAAATTGTAAATAACTGTACAGACCTATGAAATGATTAGGAGTATTAAGGTGGTACAGTACATGCCTTTAAGGGCTGCAGCAGACAGTAAAAGAGTGCTTTTGATTTGCTGACAGTGTTGGACTAATCTGAGTCTCAGGCAAATTCATTTTTTGGTGATTTAGCCTTTTTTGGTGATTTAGAAGTTACACGTAATATCATCGCATTACATGTCTGCTTTATGTATATATATTGATTGAGATGGATATGTCAGCTGTTTAGCATTGGACATGTAACTTGGAAAAGCATTAATTGAAATTAATCTGTTGATATATGTTGGGTTAATTGTAAAGCTACATTTCCTTTACTTGGTAGTCTATTCACTGTTATTGATTTGGTGGTATCTGTTTAGGGTCTTCATTGCTTTCAGCTATTCATTTTTTAATATTTAACAAAGATATGTAATTTTACTTTTGAAAGTTTTTTTAAACACACCTTTATTTAATTATCATTTGTGACACAGACAATTCTACAGTTATGCAAAAGTAATCAAACTGTATTAGCAAATATTAATATTAATAAACATTATACTTCAAATATATTGCTATATATCATATAACCTTAAGCAATATTACATCAATTATTCAAATCCTGCCCATTTTTTGAACAAGAAACATCTTCATTAAACCATCACTTAAGACATAAGCAATCATAAATTTATATAAATGAAAACAAACCACACCAACACAATCCTAGTTGCAAGCATTTTACATTACAAACCATACTGACACACTCCCAGTTGCAGTCATTATACATCACTTATAATCTACCCAGTCATTTTCAGTCAAACATTACATAGTTCATTTAAGTGCTGCCTTCTTTTAAACCTTATTCCTCCCTTGTATGTATTGCATGGGAAATGAATGGATTAAGGACCTTAGATTGATTTACTTTTGAAAGCTTGATACATAAGTGAGCATTTTGAATGCGTGGAGGTTATGACATCCAAGGTTATGGATGTAGATGGTAGTGGAGTTGTTCTGAACAGACAGTTTATGCAGAGACTTGTCATAGCTTCAGGATATCTGGTTGAATGACTTCTAGTCGGAAATTATATTTTGGTAACAACATGACCTTTCATTAGTGCACCTTTCAAGATGATTAACAGCTTACTAATGATTTAAAATTGCTGGTTGTGAGCTTTCATACAAGATTCAAAATGAAATCAGAAACAATTTTGAAAGCATACATTGTGTTCTTTTTTAAATTAGAGTCTAGTTACTCTGTTACATGCAAGCAACAAAATAAATATGTGTGCTTGCCTTGTGTAAAGGGAATGTTTCTATTTTAAGCCAAAATCTAGTTAGTTTCTTATATGTCAGCAGCAAGAACATTTTGTTTTCTTGCTTTGTGTCATAGTAAGTGTTTCTATTTTAAGTTACTCTGTAGTCTTTTATGTGTCAATAGCAATATAATGGATGCTTTGCTGTGTGTGTCATAGTGAATGATTTTGTTTATTTTAACAGGTAAATGTTTTTTCAGTAATACTGGCCGTAGTACTATTACTTACTGGTAAAAGGAAAATTGGTCTATTTACTTATATTCCTATGTGTCCTGTGATCATAACTTAGTCAGTTTTACTTAAGGGTACTGCAAGGATAAACACGACAATATATATTGGCGATGATGAAGATTTGGCTGATTGCATTGTTTTCTTGTCCCATTCAGCTGTCAATTATCTTTCTGCTCTGTCTTGTTGTTCTAGTGCCCCTTCCTCCCATTTCCAGATTTGTGTAACACAAAATGCAACTATGTCTGGTCACACAGCTGGTTTAAATATTGGATATGTGTGCAGTTTCACTTGATGAGTCTTTAGTTTTCTATTTTCTTCAGAAATGTCAGATAATCCTTTGTCAGCTTTGCTTGCTCATCTTTATTTCATCAGTGTTATAGTGAATTCAGTATTTCAGCTGTCTCATTTCTCAGTTAATACTACTTTATTTTTTGCTGTAATATGTATTTCAGATGTTTTAGTTACTAGTAATGGATTGACTATGAATACGTTAAGCTTTGCAATTTCTTAATGGTGGTCTTCATAGGTTCAGTAGATTCATGCATTCAGTAGATTCATAGATTAGTATTAGGCTACCTACCCCTGTGGGCCATTGTAAGTCTAGCCAATTACTCCATGCGAGAATTAAACCCTGCACCTTGTGTTTGTAAGGTAAACACTTTAACTATTATGGCAACCTCTCCATCACTTTTGACGGAGTCTTTAAGATTTTTTTTCTGATGTTTTGAATTCAAACTTTCACATCTGATTGGCTTTTATTATTTTGTGCACAAATTGATGACTCTGCCTTTCATTTGTAACTATCTGTCATTGTCTCTTATGCTCACCATTCGTTCTATTTGGTTTCTTTAATTTCTTTGAAATTTGTTATTTTCAGACAATCATTGATGTGAACTAGCTTTAATCTAGGCTGTTCTTTCTGGGCAAAAACAATTTTGCCTCTCACCGTGTGGGTATCTTTGTGACAAAAAGATGTTTTATAATTCTCACTGTTGACTTCTTGCTTTGGCTATTACAAGTGTTATACTATGTGGGGAAAACATATATGTTTCTAGCTGATTCATTTTTTGTAATGTACTTCTAGTTTCTTTTTTTCATTATTTCTGTTTTGTGTTTAAGCTATGTACTCTTTATTTGTTATTGTGAGATTTCCTGTATCTTTCCATGCATTAGTATGCTATGTAAACTTATATTGGGCACCGTTAGTGTTTTCTTCTTAGTTTTCCTGATTAGCAGTTTTAAATTATTTGTTTTAATTTCCTGATCTATATTAGTAGTCTATAATGAAATATTAAGCTTCCCATAGTCCATACAAAAACATATCTAACCTATTTGACAAGATCACCTCAACACATCAAAATGGAAAAAAAGCAGTAAAAAAGGATTATTTTTGCAAATGGAATGTGCCCACTATACCTCCTGATGTGGCGGCATCTTGCCAAACCACCCAATTACTCTACATTAATACTTTTGAGGTCATATAGACTAGAAGATGAAAGTCCCCTTTTCCATTTTCTTCAATTTTCTTGATCTTAGATATCTCACTGTAGTACCTGTGACAAAATAACATCCAGGGGCACTAGAACAACAAGATAGAGCAGACAGATAATGGACAGCTGAATGGGACAAGAAGCATCTATTAACTTTTTGTAAGTATCTGTGCAAGTCAGTACAGGAAGCTCCATGCATTTTACAAACTAGGGGTTGTAGACTTTGCAACACTTGGTATCTTAATAGATGACATTTTAAATCTGTTAGATTAGCTATACTCTCACATGGAGGCATGTTTGTTGTCAGAAGTGTGTCAGTATAAAGGTACTTCACTTTTCACATGGGCTGGAATGCTTCCACCCCAGGCCACCCTGGAAAGGACATATGTATTTGTTCAATAAGATGTCCAGGTGGGCTATTCTGATGAATTCATACAGTCTCCTCCTCAAGGTCACCTTATATAACCCCCATACGACTTCATTGTGCTCTCCTCAAATGCCCAAAAGAAACGGTATTCAACATCTAGGAAAAAACTGAAGGCTCTGTCCAGACTGAAATCAGCAATGGGTTGTTAAAGAGGAGATAAGAAGCATAAAAAGGCAACCTTCCTGGCAAAAGTTGAATAAAGTGGGCTAAACCCTGAGGCCAGAGTAAGCCTATAGACTGTACAGACTTAACTGGATGACACTCTGGTCTGGTCTCAAGACCTTCTTTCCAAGACTGTTTTTTTTTCCTCAATAGTAAAATGAATTAAACAGCGTTTTGCATAATTTAGTTCCATTCCTGTCTGGGTGTTTATCTCTCTTTATAGCCAACATCATGCTTAAATCAGTCCTTGACTATTTATTTAGGTCTGTGTCATATTCCTAGCTGCATGCAGACAGATACTAAGATATTGTAAGCACACCATGGAAATGTAGATCGACTCAGTGTCTGACCAGGTATAATTTGACAGTCAAATAGAGAAGATCATGATTACAGGCTGTTTTTCGCCTCTGGTACATACATAAGCACCACAGCTATAATTTCAGTTTACTATAACATACACATGGTTGGAAGTTTTATAAGAGCATCTTGTTACCTTCTGATATTAAATGAAGACGAGCAATAATATTTTATTCTGTAGCCTTTTGTTTCTGTACTTTCTGATCATCAGTCTTCCATCTATTAATGATTGCTCTGACTTATAAAAGCAAAATCTTACTTTGTTATCTTTTATTCAACAATAAATTGTTTTGGCCTAAGGCCATATTAACAGCATTGTCAAATCTGACAATATGTGCAGCTAAAACTTATACACGTACATAGGTTACACACTTGCATGTTTTATTGCATGACTTCTTTCCTTTTCATGCATTTATATTATCCATCAAGGTGTTATATTTTGTTCATCTACTTTCCAGTGTGATATAGTTAGTTGTTGATGGATTCAATAGGTCTATAAACTGTATATTTCTAAACAAATGCGAGAAATGAAGTTGCTCAAGAACACTTCGGATAGCTGTGTTTTTGACAATGCTTTAATGACAAAAAATAGCACTGAAATCTTTTTTCAAGCAGGGCCTGCAGACATTTCTGAGATTGTAGCTGTTATTATATTAATCAGGATTCTGATTTTTTTTTCTGTCTGCAGTATATGCACTGCAACAATTCTATTAAATCTATTCAATAAATACAGCATATCAAATACCATTTACAGTTCATATTATTATCTCACTGATTTCCTTCAGTTCTGACACAGAATTACAGTTTGAGTAATGACTTCATAAAGCCAAATGCTCATGAAACATATTTATCTGTTGTATCATTGATGTAAAAGCCAATATTACAGACGGCATCAATTTAATAAAGACACTGAGCAAATCTGGTAATCAAAAGGAATGTATCTATTTAAATGCATTTCCTCAGCAATTGCATTTGGATAGCACCAGACATGTTAAAGGCATTCATAAATGTGATTCCAACGCATGGACATAATGAGAAGAAGTAGTCAAAATACAGGCACACAACATCTAAAAAATCATAAAAAAGACAGAAAGTCAGCATTTTCAACAGCCATACAGTCATCCTATGCTTCCCTTATCAGGCCTATCATCAAATACAATGACCTCTTTTGGTGGAATGTTTTTCAAATAGAAAGGCCCTAAAGATTTCTAACCAAGAAAATTAAAGATCTTAAATCCTTTCAGCTATCCCTAAAGATGAGCACAACTCTCTTTATAATCCGTAGCTTACCAGCTGTTCCAAAATGACTTGTTTCTGGTTTTCAAGCCATGAAAGACCGAATCATATGTAACCTATTTCTTCCCAAAAGCAGTGCCTGTACAGATAATCCACACTAGATATCTAAACTTGCACCAAAACATAAACAAGACTCATTTGGTGGGATGGGCTGCCAACCCAGTGAATTCCCAGACTTTGGAATAACCTGCCATTACAAGGCAAATAAAATATTCATTTGGCTACCTTTAAGGCTACTTTTGATAACAGGATGGGTAGACACAAATTTACAACAGGAATAACAGGTAGGGTCCTGTGCTTGACAATGGTTTGTCTGCTTAAGGCATCTTATGGCCTCAGTTTGCCTAGTATTATTTTTACACAAACAAGGAACTGACTAGAAATAATGTAGTCTATCAGATACACACACACAGTAAAGTAAGCAAACAATAAATCCTAGCAGGGTGAGTATTATGGGGAAAAAAGGAATGACCAAGGGCATTTTAAGGCCTAACCCCATAGGCAGATGACCTCCTTTAGTTTTAATACCTGTAGTTTTGAATTTAGTATTTCAATTAATGCACTTCATTTTTGTTTTTTCCCCTTCTTTTATATTTTATTTCCATTTTGTAGACATTGTGGCCACATCGTTTGTAGTACCATATTAAGGTTCTTAAGAACATGCTCTTTGTTTGAAGTTTTGTAGTACACCATTGCAGTGTTCTGGTCCAAAGAAAGAGCTGATGTGTAAGAGAAAGCACCTGCATTAAGGCACATTAAATAATCAGTCACACAGTTACAGAGTATGCGCAGAAAGGATAGATGCACATGCATGAGGTAAAGGACAAAGCACTGAGAGGAATAACAGCAGAATAGCAATCATACTTTAAACATGACTTGACAATTTTGTGGACATTTTATGTACATTTTAGTATGTTTTTTTTTTCCAGTGTGGATGTATGTACTGGGCTACAATGCTGGGCTTAGATGTTACGTGAAGAATTGTGAGCTCAGCAAGTGAGGAAAAAAGTGGTGTTATTTAACTGTTTGTTTTGTGTGGTTCATTGATTTACTGCAATGCATTTTTGCTCCTGTTCTTCTGTGAGCACTGCCTGTTGATTAGTGCCCCCTTTGGGACTCTAAATGAGCAGTGGGAGATTATTGTATTCATTTTCTAATCCATATGATTCCTAAATAACACTGACTTTGGTTACTTTTAAACATAATACTACTATTGTTACTCCCACCATTTTTTCATTGTAATGCCACATTAGCTAGTATCAAACTTACAGAGGTTAGGAATAAGTGATAGAGCTATTAAACTGATAGGCTATGGTCTGGCAATGATTCAGCCAGACTAGCCATAGGAACCAGGCTAAATCAGTAATGCAAAAGGAAATGGATGATTCCAGATAATCATTTCGATTGAATATCATTAACTGAATAAATTCTGAAAATCAAATTATTATTTAAGACTGAACATTAAAAAGAAGCCCATGGTTATGAAAATCTTTGTATATAATAATTTAACAAAATCTCAATGACCAAGATATGACTGCAAAATGGAGTTGTAATATATATATGCGTAGTGCATTATAAAAGTATAAAAACCCAGCCACTGGGGATGCACAAGCCAGTGCATTTCTTTGTGCCAGTCCCAAGCCCGGATAAATGGTGAGGGTTGCGTCAGGAAGGGCATATGGTGTAAAATTTTGCCAAATCATACATGCGGAAAACAGTACAGATATACATACCAGATCAGTCGAGGCCTGGGTTAACAACAACCGCCACCACTACTGTTGGCCAACAGGGTGCTGGTGGAAATTGGGCTACTGTTGGCCAAAGGAGGAGAAGTGGGGAAGGTATGCCTGAAGGCAGGTAAAGGCTAGGACTGTGGTAGTGAGGGTTGGAACTTTGAATGTTGGCAGTATATGACTGGTATAGGGAGAGAGCTAGCTGATATGATGGCCAGAAGGAAGGTTGGTATATTGGGTGTGTAAGAGACCAGATGGAAGGGGAGCAAGGCTAGGTGTATCAGGGGTGGGTTCAAATTGTTTTATCGTGGTGTGGATGGGAGGGGAAATGGCATAGGGATTATCCTGAAGGAACAGTATGCTTAGAGTATTTTGGAGGTGAAAAGAGTGTCAGATAGAGTGATGTTTATGAAGCTGGAAATTGATGGTGTAATGGTGAATGTTGTTAGTGCATATGCTCCACAAGTTGGGTGTCCGATGGATGAGAAAGAAAAATTTTAGAGTAAGTTGGATGAAGTGGTTATGACTGCACCCAAGGGTGAGAGACTGGTGATTGGAGCAGATTTCAATGGGCATGTTGGTGAAGGGAACAGAGGAGATGAGGAAGTGTTGGGTACGTATGGTGTTAAGCAAAGGAATGCAGAAGGTCAAATGGTAGTGGATTTTGTGAAAAGGATGGACATGACTGTGGTGAATACGTATTTTAACAAGAGGGTGAAGCATAGGGTGACATACAAGAGTGGAGGAAGATGCACACATGTGGATTATCTCTTATGTAGAAGGGCCAGTCTGAAGGAGATTGGGGACTGTAAAGTGGTGGCAGGGGAAAGTGTAGTTAGGCAGCATAGGATGGTGGTTTGTAGGATGACATTGGTGATCAAGAAGAGGAGGAGGAGTGTGAGGGCAGCACCAAGGATCAAATGGTGGAAATTGAAAAAGGGCAATTGTGAGGTGGAGTTCAGGGAAGAATTAAGACAGGCACTGGGTGACAGTAAAGAGTTACCAAATAGCTGGGTAACTACAGCAGAGCTAGTAAGGGAGATGGCTAGAAAAGTGCTTGGTGTGACATTTCGAAAGAGGAAGGAGGACAAGGAGACCTGGTGGTGGAATGAAGAAGTACAGGAGAGTATACAGAGAAAGAGGTTGGCAAAGAAGAAGTGGGATTGTCAGAGAGATGAAGAAAGTAGACAGGAGTATAAGGAGATGAGGTGCATGGCAAAGAGAGAGGTGGCGAAGGCTAAGGATAAGGCTTATGAAGAGTTGTATGAAAGGCTGGACACTAAGGAGAGAGAAAAGGACCTGTACTGATTGGCTAGACAGAGGGACCAAGCTAGAAAAGATGTGCAGCAGGTAAGTGTGATAAAGGATAATGAGGGAAACATACTCACAAGCGAGGAGAGTGTGTTGAGCAGATGGAAGGAGTACTTTGAGAGGCTGATGAATGAACAGAATGAGAGAGAGAGAAAGTGAGATGATGTGGTGATAGTGAATCAGGAAGTGCAATGGATTAGCAAGCAAGACGTAATGACAGCTATGAAGAGGATGAAGAATGGAAAGGCTGTTGGTCTAGATGACATACCTGTGGAAGCATGGAGGTGTTTAGGTGAAATGGCAGTGGAGTTTTTAACTAGATTGTTTAATGAAATCTTGGAAAGTGATAGGATGCCTGAGGAATGGAGAAAAAGTGTTTTGGTACCGATTTTTAAGAATAAGGGTGATGTGCAGAACTGTAGTAACTACAGAGGGAATAAATTGATCAGTCACAGCATGAAGTTATGGGAAAGAGTAGTGGAAGCTAGGTTAAAAAGGGAGGTGATAATTAGTGATCAGCAGTATGGTTTCATTCCAGGAAAGAGCACTACAGATGCAATGTTTGCTCTGAGAGTGTTGATGGAGAAGTACATAGAAGGTCAGAAGGAGTTGCATTGTGTCTTTGTGGATTTAGAGAAAGCTTATGACAGGGTGCCTAGAGAAGAGTTATGGTATAGTATGAGGAAGTCGGGAGTGTCAGAGAAGTATGTAAGTGTGGTACAGAATATGTACAAGGGTAGTGTGACAGTGATGAGGTCTGCAGCAGGAGTGACGGATGCGTTTAAGGTGGAGGTGGGATTACATCAAGGATCAGCTCTGAGCCCTTTCTTATTTGCAATGGTGATGGGCAGGTTGACAGATGAGATCAGACAGGAGTCCCCGTTGACTATGATGTTTGCAGATGACATTGTGATCTGCAGTGAGAGTAGGGAACAGGTGGAGGAGACCCTGGAGAGATGGAGATATGCTCTAGAGAGAAGAGGAATGAAGGTCAGCAGAACTAAGACAGAATATATGTGTGTGTGAATGAGAGGGAGGATAGAGGAATGGTGAGGATGCAGGGAGTAGAGGTGGTGAAGATGGATGAGTTTAAATACTTGGAATCAACAGTTCAGAGTAATGATGAGTGTGGAAGAGAGGTGAAGAAGAGAGTACAGGCAGGATGGAGTGGGAGGAGAAGAGTGTCAGGAGTGATTTGTGACAGACGAGTACCAGTAAGAGTGAAAGGGAAGGTCTGAAAAAGGGTAGTGAGACCAGCTAGGTTATATGGGTTGGAGACAGTGACACTGACAAAAAGGCAGGAGTCAAAGCTGGACGTGGCAGAGTTAAAGATGTTAAGATTTGCTCTGGGTGTGACGAGGGTGGATGGGATTAGGAATATATATATTAGAGGGTCAGCCCAGGTTGGAAGGTTTGGAGACAAAGCCAGAGATGCAAGATTTAATTGGTTTGGACATGTGCTGAGGAGGGATGCAGAGTATAATGGGAAAAAGATGCTAAGGATGAAGCTGCCAGGTAACAGGAAAAGAGGAAGGCCTAAGATAAGGTTTATGGATGTGGTTAGAGAGGACATTCAGGTGGTTGGTTTAACAGAGCAAGATGCAGAGGACAGGAAGAAATGGAAGCAGATGATCCATTGTGGCGACCTCTAACGGGAGCAGCTGAAAGTAGAAGAAGTGCATTATTAAAGTTAGATATGGCGACTTCTACTGCATTGTATTCTAAGTGCTGATAGCAAAAGTACATCTATGGTTGTGAATGGTATTGCAGGGGGAAAGACTGTTTAGGATGCAGATAGATTTGCCCTGCAGTCCCTGCCTTCTCGTAGGTGATGGTCAGGTAGGTACATTTTCAATGAAGGGATTGTGTTTCTCCTCTTCATCAAGGCTTGGAATGTGCTAGATTTAGGAAGGAGGCAGGTATGATTCTGTTGTTGCTCAAGCAGGAGTTTGCATTGCATTGTCCTTGTTCCATAACATTTTTATGAAGTAAATCATCCTGCTTTCTTATCCAGGCAGAAAGCTGCATAAGAAGAGTTGAGGTTTTCAGTGCTGGCACCTGCACTTGGTTCAGGAACCTAAACAACTCATGTTTAAGGTGCTGTGAGCGATATGTTAAAATCATGTCAGAAAAGAATATAGTATATTTAAAGGTAAGGGAGCACATTACCAGCCCTGTGGGGGTAGGTGTGATCCATGAAGGGCTGATGCTGCCAGGATCCCACTTCAGAAGGTAGTAAAGAGTATGGTCTAATGACCCACAGCCCTAGGGAAAGAATTGACTTATGTCCGAAGTACAGATATCTGGGACAACTGGCACACTACTAATGTGGCAGAGTGAGGGCTGGTGATGTTGTAGCAGGTGAAGCCTTAAGAGCCAGGCTAAAGTGACCATACCAAACCGGGAATAAAATTCCAGAAATTCTTTGTGATGGTGTTTTTTTTAACTGAATAAAGTGTGCAAACAAACTGGCATTTGAGACAGACAATTAAGAAGTGAACTGTAGTATGAAAATGCCATTTGTATATAATAATAATTTGAAAAAATATTAATAATAATGTAATGCTAGACTGGAGTTATATACATTATACATATGCATGTATACATTACAAGTCACAGGTTCAAAAACATAGATTACAAATTGTGACAATGTACATGGATAACCGAGTTAACTTCCTGCATAAATATATCAGTGAACTCCCTAACAAAACTCGACAATACATCGCCAATCCTGTCATTAAAGTCTCCCACAATACACCAGTGTGGGTGGTCCAATGCAGAGGGGTCAATGAAGTCTGAACTCCTGCAGAAAATGTTACATATTTTCTGCAGGATGCTATCTGAAAAACAACAGAAGTATGGTCACGTTCCCATAGTATTCTCAAATTAGTTAGTTAACCCCATCTTGATATGATTACAGAGAATGATAGAACGGTTTAAAATAGCTGCACTACATCCAGCTCAATCAGGCCTAAAATGATGGAAAACAGAGAAACTTGAGGGGGAGTGGGGTCAAATGAATCAGCCAAGAATTGGCATCCAACCAGGTTTCAGTGTATATCTATCTATCTATATATATATATATATATATATATATATATATATATATATATATATATATATATATATATATACTGTATATGTACTGGATCTTTGGTTTGCACTAAGTCAAACAAAACATTTCTCTTAAAATGAACCGATCTAGCATTAAGATATAATGTACCAGCAGAATGATAGAAAACATGATAAGGTTCTACCTGTTTAGTTATACCTCTAGGAATTTCTGTACAAACATGTGGTATATCAAGAGATATTTTAAAATTATTTGCACACTTGCTGAAAAATACAGGCAAAGGACTTTCATTTAAAAATACAAATGGCCAGGTGCAGGTGTATGACTTCTTTGATAGCTATTTCTCAGGAGAGTCCTTGACTGATTTGATGAAAAAAATGGCAATAATGCAAGTAGCTGCTCTTTACAACAATGTATCTATTATATCTGCAAAATCAACAGATGAAATATAAATTCAGGTAAATAAATAAGCAGAGCAGAGCATGATTAAACACCTAAAGGAAACAATTATTGTCTGTGCCTTGTGCTAAGAAAAATGACACACACTCATTGCTATTGTGAATAAAGCTTTACTACATTTTTAATATAAATTCTAATGAAACATTTGGTCAACTTTTGACTGAATAAATAATGCTACATTCCATTGAATATATTTAGCCAAATTGAGACAAGTGAAATCCATCAGGAGCAAACCAAACGGGATCCCGATCTGTAAAGTCCCAAATGTTCAACAGCACTGATCAATATATGATGGAGTGATCCACAATGGCTATTCTCAAGCCTGTTAACAGAAGTGCAAATTTATTAGCATATGTAATTTAAAATTAAACAGAGGACCAATTACCAACCCTCTTTATAACCTGGACAAATTTGCCCTCACTATCCAAGTCAAATACATCGCCTATACTAAAGGAATGTGATGATTAACCAACCAAGGGTACATTTTGATTCACCAGTGCATTCCACAAAATACTTTTTTATGTTTTTAGCCATCCCATGTCACCCAGAGGGCAACTTGAAAACTAAATCTTGTGGTGAAACAGAATGTAAAATGATGCAGCTGATATGGAACCAATGAACTGGGCATAAATGGGAAAAAGTACTCATCTAACGGAACTTCCTGACCACTACTCTCTAGGCCAGTTTTAAACCCACTAAATAGAAACTGACTTAGGAGTGATAGACATGTCTTGCCAAGACAGTATTAAAAGCAAGTACCTAACCCTAAAAGCAACAACACTCTGAAGTCCTGTGCAACCCTAAGAAAACTGCTTGCAACAACTTTTTTCCTCTGGGCCTCCTGGCAACTCTGACTCTACCCAAAATGACTTCTCAACCTTTTGGGATCCTACAGATGAACGAACATTTTATAAAATCTGGCAAACCAAAAAATTGAATCTAGAAATGAGAGTAGCCAAATGGATGCAAATGGTCCTAACTGCCTCCCTCTTGCAGCACCTAGACCACACAAAATGGGCCACTAGAGAAGGAGACAATGTGGCCTCCTTAGGGAGGAGTCCTGCGCAAAAATTCTGAAAAGCATATAAAGTAGCCCCATATGCCTTCCTTTTGCTATCAGTCCATGATTTACATATGAGTTGAGTACTAATTCTTTTTAATCAACCATTCTTAGAAGGAAACAAATGTAGGTTTTGCCTAAGGATGTGTGTCTAATAGTTGAAGCAATGGGACCTGTAAATGAGAAAGTACATCAGGTAAAGTGTTGAGTTTTTCTGCAACACATTTGCCTTTAGGCAATACATTAATTTTTAAGCTGTGCAGAACCAAACCCTAAATCACAAGTGAACACAGATAAACTTTGACAACTTCTTAGAGAAAACAAAATAACACTACTTCATTATCTGTGTTGAAAATAATTTTCTTGTTAGTAAACAAATCTGCCAAACCACTAATGCCACCCAGATTCCAAAAAGGTAATATCCTATTTATGTTCATGGGACAAGGAAGCCAGCCAGGGCATGGAAAACTACCTTCCATCGCAAAAGGCTCTACTGGGAAGCCTTTAGCCCTTTCTCTGAACAAATGCAAAAAGAAATAAGGAAACCATCTTTCCTGCCACAAAGACATGCCATTAAAGCTGGCCAAAAATATTTCCCATACATGTAGATTCCTTGACATGAGTGGTCACTCTATGTTCCTGCTTGCCT
Organism: Protopterus annectens; assembly: GCF_019279795.1. Classification (NCBI taxonomy): domain Eukaryota; kingdom Metazoa; phylum Chordata; order Ceratodontiformes; family Protopteridae; genus Protopterus; species Protopterus annectens. Next base: position 44,588,278 of record NC_056726.1, on the reverse strand, counting down.
TCTCTTAACATATTAGCAGCAGATATGCTGAATATCCTGCCTGGAGTCACTGCTCTACAAGTAAAATTAAGTAGGCATAAACCTTCCATTGCTTCCTTCACTCAGACCTTTTTCTTGCCCTTGATGTGCATTTAAGGTTTCCTTTAAGCATATGAGCTTGTTAGTAGGTTATTGAAAATGGATGCCTTTGCATCTATCTCCAGCCCTAAAAATATTGAGTTTACACTGGACCCACCAGTTTACCTGCCGCTAAGGAGATTCCTAGTTCTTCACACAAGAACAAGAATGCTTGTAGACCCTTTTCAACACCAGCTAAGCCCTCCTCCACTATTAAGAAATCATCTAAGTAGTTAAGAGCCGCTTGTTGAGGAGCCTGCTGTTTCCAGCACCATTGCAGCTCAGTGCTGAACATATCATATGTTGTACCGACTACTGGTCAGCCCATTGGCATCACAGAATAAAAATAAACTCCACCAGAATGAATCCCTAAAAGAAGCCAGTCGTCAGCCTGAACAGGGAGTAAAGGCAAAATGGAATGTATCTCCAGCGTATACAACCGCAGATCCTGAAACCTGCCTATTATATTGATAGCATAATCCAATGAGGCATAACACATTTTGGTTCCTGGTTCATGCATGCCACAAATAGCAGATGCCTGAGTGGGGGAAGGACAGATGGTATTTCATTCTATCCTCCTCTGCATTCTTTATGGTCCTGACCTCACTGGGAATATCCTAAAATCCAAAAAGGGTGGAGTCTGAAAGGGATCCATAATCTGGTTTGTCAAAACCTCTTTCTCAATTAAAACTTGAAGAATCTGCTACATTCCTCTAAACCTGCAGACAGTGAAAACAGAAACAAAGACTTTTAAAAAGTAGGAATAGTCTATTAAAATCTTGGACATCTAATAAGCATAAAATATGAGTACTAAATAGCATCAAACTCTCCCTGTTTCCAGTAGAAATGTGAGATGCTATTCAGAAACACATATTATCAAACAGAAAGTATAAAATCTATAGACTTTAATAAACTGTACTGCGAAATTCTACCATGTAAAGCCATTTATTTTTGCTTCAGAAAAAGGGAAATATAAGGCGTGTGCCCTCATTCTATAAATTATTACCACTAGTATGTTGGTCATGTAGTGTAGTTTTCTGTGTACTAGACAACTTCAAAAATCACATTTGATGAAGGGGATTCAGAAAAGTGAGTGAAGAGGTAAAGTATGCCTGATAGTAGGCATATACCTCCAAAAGTAGGAATATGTTGTGCAGGGGTATATCAGACCTAAAATTAGGAACATTCCTTCAAAATAGGGACAGTTGAGCATTCTGATCTACTCATTTCCTGTGGTTGAGGTTAGATTCTTATAAAGAGAGGCACAGGAGAAGGCTTAAGGTTTTGATGAAAAAACAGAAGTAAAGTCAAACAAGTTGGTCCCTGGCCACCTTATTTTTATAATCTTGGGAAAATAAGGAGAGTACCTCGACTTTAATTGGGGAGTCGGTGGGGCTACCTATAGTGTTGACTTCTGAACACAATGAATCCATGTCTCCTGCACCTCCTGCTGCTTTACTGGTCTGTTTAACATACTCCAAGCTCTCAGCTGATGTTTGTCCTTCCATCTTGCCTGACCCCACACCCATCAGCTGGCCCTTTTTAGACTAACATTTAGCAGTTCGGTGACCCTTCCCACAAAAGCCTCAAGACTGGTTAAAGAAACAGGATAGCTGGGAACATTGATGCTATTAAAGGCCGTCATGGGAACATTGATGCTTTTAAAGGCCGTCATGGGAACATTGATGCTATTAAAGGCCGTCATGGGAACATTGATGCTATTAAAGGCCGTCATGGGAACATTGATGCTATTAAAGGCCGTCATGGGAACATTGATGCTATTAAAGACCGTCATGGGAACATTGATGCTATTAAAGGCCGTCATGGGAACATTGATGCTATTAAAGGCCGTCATGGGAACATTGATGCTATTAAAGGCTGTCATGGGAACATTGATGCCATTAAAGGCCATCATGGGAACATTGATGCTATTAAAGGCCGTCATGGGAACACTGATGCTATTAAAGGCCGTCATGGGAACATTGATGCTATTAAAGGCCGTCATGGGAACATTGATGCTATTAAAGGCCGTCATGGCTTTCGCTCATTCCTTTCTTCATTCATCATTGAGATAGCAGGAAGCCTGAGTGTGTTTATTATCACACTCAGCCATGTATCTGTATGAGGCTCATCCTATCTTAGCTTTTTATTGGTTGTATGGTGCTTCCAAAATGTTTTGGTCATAATAAAACCACACCATTAGACCCCCCCCCCATTCTCTTTGTTGAATTGCTGCCCTCATCCATGTCACCTGGTGGCTCCAGTACTTTTTCTGCTGGTCTCTTACATGCAGAAACTGTAATGACCTGTTGTTCAACACTGAAAAAAAAAATCATTAAACAGGTAAACATAAATCTTTTCTTCACTGGGATTAGTTGCCCCTAGCTGGCATAGCAAAACTTGTCCATTCTAGCCTGCATTTAATATCTTCTAAAATAGATCCTGGGTGTTCATATCTTAATTCTTTTTTTTAATTGATTTCTAGATTAGAATGTTGTGTGCACAAAACAGCCTTTCTGCCGGGTCTATATTATATTCTTGAATGCTGACAATGTCGAATCTGACATTGTCAACACGAGAATAGCGAACGCTCAGAATCTCGAGCATGTAAATGGAAATCTCTGTAAGGGGAGATTTCTGTATACTGCAATGTAGTGCAGTCTCGGAGTTGGTATATTTAAGTAGCGGGGGGGGGGTGCAGCATTAGGGTACTTTTTTCTTTTTTTCTTTTTGTCTTTTTATAAGGTCGACATTTGAAGACATCAGTCATATGGTATCGACCATATGTTGTTCGATGTTTTCAACTGTCGATCTTATAATATAGACCCTTTCTGCCCATATTTAGTAAAATCTGTTCTCAAACCACCATCTTAAATTGTGGAATATATCATCTCATAATAGTTTAATGACCATTACGAAAGCTGCTCCATTTATAAGCAAGGACCGTGAGAATAACCCTCTAAGGTTTCCTACAGTTATAGTTCTTCCCTTCTTTTCTTCTTTTAATACTTTAGCTGCTAATAATTATCATAGACTTTATCACCAATGCTGCAAACACTGTGACCCTGCCAGCGTAGCCAAGCAGGCTAACAACAAGACATGCCTACAGTTTTCATGGCCATAGAGAGCTGCTGTTCTTTAATTGCTAACTACTCACTTATTATCTTTATTGTCTTATTATATATATTTGAAATCATGACCTCCTAGCTATATGTGAGGACACGGCACCTGAAAGGCAAAGCAACACACAATTCAGGAACACCACGGGAGAAAATGGGGGACAACACAAAAGCAAAAATAAATAAAATACAAAAACTTTTCTAGTATCAGACTCTCAAACTGCACATTCAAAGACAAGCATTGCTGCTACCACACAACTTAACAGTTGAAGCAAAACATATAAAGCTCCCTACCAACACAATGCATGAAGATTGGAACAACATTAATATTTTAAATGTGTTCCTACAACAGAGAGGCAAGACAAGATTCACCAAGCCACACCGGTACAAAACACCTTCTTTCCTCACAAACCTTCTCTTATCCCCCCTTTCTCTTATTCTTCCATTATTTTTTTTTAAACAAAAACCTCCTTCACAAAAAATAAGAAACACCAGTTCCTAATTCAAGCTGTCAGCCATTCTCTGAACTATACTACAGTTAAAAAAATAAGATAATCCCTGACTTGAACCTAGCAACTCTTTTACTGAAAGACTATGACAAACCTGCAGGTGCTACAATGGCATGTGATAATTCTGTATAAATTGTCATTTGAGAGGAAAGGGCATGAAAAAAATATGTCTATTAAAAAACCTGCTCTGTCAGGATCAAAGTAGAGTTGTGAAGGTTGAACTTAACATAACAGTAGATATGTGACTGGTCAATACTGCAGTAACCTTGGCTATATAGGTTATATCCTGCCAAGGATATAACAGCTGGCCAGCATCCAAAGCTTCAGAGCACCTTCCACATACCCAAACCATCAAGCACCTTGAACTGTGCTAATGAAAAGACAAGTTTGGACATGAAGCCCCTTTAGCAGAGAGAGAGAGAGAGGCTGAACCCTGAAAGGACAAGGTTAGGTGTAACAAAAAATAAATGTCCATGCCTGACATTAAAAAACACACACCAAAAAACAAGGGGGTGGAGGGAGGGAGGGAGCCACTACTGCATGTATGGATTATCCTCTCTCCCTCATTTTTAGGTTCAGGAAAGAAAATGGGAAGATACTTTGACATAAAGTATACTCTGATACCACTTTAGGCATAACATAAGGATTCATTCTCAAAGAAACCCTGTCCTTGTGGAAAATGAGGTAGGGCTGACTCACCATTAGAGCTTGCAACTCTGATATCCTTCTTGCAGAGATCAGAGCAATCAATGAAAGTGTGTTCCATGTTATGAACTTCAAGTCAGCCAGATTAGCTGATTCAAATGGAACAAATGTTAGTTTCTCTAACACAGAATTAAGATCCCAAGGAGGGGCTACAGGTTTACTTGGAAGCCTGTTATGCAAAACCCCTTTCAAGAACATTTAGACATGCGACTGCCTTGAAAGATAAGGATCCATGGGCAGACATGCTGAAGTGTCTGATTAATGAACCTTGATAATGGAATAAGAAAGGCCATAGGATAGTAACTCACACAAATATTGGAAAACCAGAGAACTACTAGCCCTGAATGAGTGCTGGTCATGTTGGTGGCACCAACGTGAAAATATTTTCCATTTTCTAATATATGACTTTCTAGTAGTAGCAGGATTTCGTGCCTCCATTAGTACTGCTATACATCCTCAGAAAACAGGCGCCTAAAATTAATTAAGGCCCTGTCATCCAGGCAGTCCACTGAAGAAATTCATGTTGTGGTGTAGCAAACACCCCTGTTCTTGTGTGAGTAGATCCATCCTGTGAGGAACTTGTGGTAATTGACCCTGGCCATTTCCAAAATAAGGGAGAAATATTTTATTATTTTTTTTTTTTATTTTATTTTACATTTGTTGACCAGGCTAGTCTAACTGGATACATGTCCATTTTCAGTAGCGGCCCGGGGAGAAAAGCTCCAAGCAGCAATAATTACAACAATGCAGTAAAATTAAAATTAAAATTGATACAATGTTTACATTAAAAGATAGGGTTAAGCAGAGTTATTTAGAAACATTTAGGCTAGAATAAAATACCATGAGTAGAAACAAAAAAAAACAGAAAAAAAATTATTTTTTTTTTCTGAGAAAGAGCAGGATGGGCTAGAGATATCAGTCAGGGTTAGAGCAGGGGCAAAGCCAGTGGGATTTAAGATATTCTTTAAGATGCTTCTTATAAAGCAGAGTAGAAATAAGGTTGGAAAGTTCAGAAGGAAGATGGTTCCAGCTCTTTCCTACAGTGTTTGTGAAGAGTGAGTCCCCAGCTTTGTTGTTGGATTTAATGGAAGAGATTTGAAGTTTATTTGCTGAACGTAGGGTTGCAAGGTTTTTGTAAGGGGAGATGAGATTAGTGAGTATAGGGGTAGTAGAGTATCTTATGGGAGGTAACAAGTTGTTGAAAAAGTAGTTGGTTTTGTAGTTCTAACCAACCCAGTTGTTTGAGGTTGTGGCAATGATGAGTTCTATATGGGGTACCAGTAGCAAATCTGGCTATGTTATTATAGCTGGTGGAGAGTTTGGAAAGGTTGGTTTTGGAAAGATTAGTATATATAGCAGAAGCATAGAACAGGGTAGAGATTAGATGGGTTTGGGCTATAGTAATTTTGGCTGCAGGGGTAAGGAAGGATTTTATTCTGTATAAGGTCCCTAGTTTTTTGTTAACAGTCTTTATAGTGGAATTAATATGGTGATTGTAGCTAAGGTTGTTGTCAATTGTAACACCCAGCAGGTGGGTTGTAGTATCAGGGGATATGATAGTTCCATTGTTAGAGGTTAATGTGAAGTGTGATTGAGGTGACTTGTGAGTAGGAGAAAAGAGCAATAGTTTAGTTTTCTTGGGGTTGAGAAGAAGGCAGTGTTTCGTGAACCAGTTCTCAACACTGTTAAATACTGTTTGGGTGAGGCACTGGAGAGAGGTTATGGTCTTGGCTGAACAAATTAAGGTGGAGTCATCTGCATACTGTATACAGGTGGCTTGAGAAATACTAGTATGTAGATCATTGATAAACAGAGAAAATAGAAGTGGTCCTAGAATAGAGCCCTGTGGTACTCCAATGTTTACAGAGAGGGATGAAGAAATATTATAATTCCAGAGAACTGCATGCTGTCTATCTTGTAGATAGGATATAAACCATTGTAATGCTTGTGGGTCAAGTGATTGGGCTTTCAGAATGTTGATAAGTATGGTATGGTTCACCATATCAAATGCTTTTGAGAGGTCTATGAAAAGAGCAGAAGAAAAGTAGTTATTATTACGATTTTTGTTTATAGAGTCTGAGAAGGATACCAGAGCAGTTGTTGTACTATGGCAGGGCCTAAAACCATGTTGGCAATTGGCAAGTAGGTTATTTTGTAGTAGGTGGTCAAGCAGTTGTCGGTGTATACATTTCTCCATTATTATCTGTATACATTTCTCCATTATTTTAGCTAATGGAGAGAGTAAGGCAATAGGCCGAAAGTTAGAAAGCTCAGTTGAAGACCCACCTTTGTGTAAAGGGATTATATGGGAGATCTTCCACAGAGAAGGGATTTTGCTTTCTGAAATTGTTCTATTTATAAGTATGGAGACGGGGTAGGCTATGGCTTTAGCTGCAATTTGTAGGTATTCGGCTGGAAAACAGTCTGCGGAGGGGGTGCATGGCTGGAGCTTTTGAAGGAGGTTACCAATGAGGGGTGTAGGTACTGGGTGTATATGGAAGGTAGGTGATGAGGTATTAGGTGTTTTTGATGGGAAGGTGAAAGTGGTAGGTAATGTGTTAGCTAGGGATAGGATGGCTTCAGTAAAATAGTGGTTAAAGGCATCAGGAATCTGGTTAGAGTTATTATGGTCGAAACCTGTAGGGTAAGGAGTTTTAGAGAGTCCTGGTTGAAGAAGTTTGTTAATGCTAGACCAGAATTTTTGGGGTGTTGATGGTGGGTTTGTTGTAGGTGGAAGTAATAGTCTTTTTTGTCTTTGAGAATGTCCTTCTTAGTTGCATTTCGTAACTGTTTAAAGTAGAGGTGATCTGTTGGGTTTCTGGAGGTTCTCCATTTGGCCCAAATTTTATTTCTGAGAAGGATCTTTTGCTTGGTTGCCTTTGTGAGCCAGGGGGCAGTTTTGGTTCTTATGCGGGAAGAGCGAGAGGGAGCATGGTAGTCTAGTATTTGGAGAAATCTAGTATTGAAGTAGGTTACTGCTTCATCCAGTTCAAGATGAAACATAGGAGAACAGTCACATGCTATGAGTTCATTTTGGAAGCTCTCTGGATTAAAGTATTTTTTGGAGCGGGAGGTTTTAAAAATATTTGTGTTGGGGGTATAAGATTTTTGTTTGATGATGTAGGTTAGCATGTGGTCACTCAATCATCTGGGAGTGTTCCTGGCTTATAAGAATCAATATGACTATTTAGAAGGATCCAGTCTAAGATGGTTTCTTTATTGTTTTGTTTATGGATTCTAGTAGGAGTGGTTATTATTTGTGTAAATCCATAGAGATGTATGTGGTTGGTAGGAATGGGAGAATTACATGTTTTCCAGTCTATGTTAAAGTCTCTTAAGATAATGGTTTCTTGGGGTAGGTGGGAAGTGAGGTAACTAAGTAAGTTTTCTAGAGTATTGATGTTATTTCCAGGGGGGAGGTAAGTGCAGATTATATAGATAGATTTGGAGTTATTGATTTGTAGTTTTGCAGTGAGGGTTTCTGAGTTGGGAACTGAGGGAAGTGACAAATTGGAGGGTGAAAATTGTAGTTCAGATTTATACAAAATGGCTACACCCTTTTTGGTGCTGCGATCACATCTCAGGATGTTATATCCTGGAGGGGTGATTTCCTGGTCGAGAGTAGAGGGCTTTAGCCATGTTTCAGAAAGACAGAGAATATCAAATGAGTGAACATCTAGGAGTGCATGTAGGTGGGAAGTTTTATTGTTAATGCTGCGGATGTTAAGGTGAACTATTAGGAGGGAGTTAGGTGGTCTATTTGGTGTAAAGATATTTGAAGTAGTTAGGTTGAGGGGCTTTTTGGTAATGTCAGTATTGGGGCCTGGGTTAGGATGAATGTCACCATCTAGTAGTGGGTGTGGTTGCGGATAGTGTATAAACTTGTAGATTTTATCATAATAATTTGTTTTTTTTGGTAAGAATGTAAGTAATATGGGTAGATCTATGATACTTTGGAAGTATATAAATGGAGGTAGAGGTTATGTTAATATGGTTGAGATAGTTATCGACAGAGAGTGATAGAGTTCCTTGAAGGGGGTGGAGATGTTCTTGAAGAGAAATATGTTCAAATGAGGTTAATGTGTAAGGTATTGTAAGAGAAGCACGAGTTGTTGTTAAGAGTAGTATATATGGGTAGAAGAATTTATGTGTTGGGTCCATGTGGAGGTATAGATGTGTTATAAGTGAAGGAAGGATAGAGGACTGAAGTAGGTAAGAGAGATGGAGGGAGAAAGGAGGAAAAGTCGAGCAGAAAAATTTAAACAACAATGCAGAAAAAGTGAAAAATTAAAATTGATACAATTTTAAACTTTAAAAGATGGGGTTGTAAGTTAAGAAAGTTTTAGGGTAGTATAAAATAAGGTAAATAAAGTAATAAGAAAAATTATTATTTCTGGGCTGAGAAAGAGCAAAAGGATTGGGGGTTTCAGTCAGGGTTAGAGAGGGGCCAAGCCATTGGGAAAGATTCTTTAAGATGCTTGTTATAAAGCAGAGTAGAAGCATGTTGAAAGTTCAAAAGCATGATGGTTCCAGACTTTCCTATGGTGTTTGTGAAGAGGATGCATAATTTGGATTTAATGGAAGAGTTTTGAAATTTGTTGCTGAACCTAGGGTTGAAATTTGAAGGGTACCTGGTTAGGGGCTCAGTTTGCTTGGATATAGAGTATCTTATGGATAACAAGTTGTTAAAAAGTAGTTGGTTTTGTAGTTCTAACCAAGCCAGTTTTTTGAGGTTTGGCAATGTGATTCTACCTGGGGTACCAGTAGCAAATCTGGCTATGTTATTGTGGTTGGGGGTAGAGTTGGGAAAGGTTTTTTTTGGGAAACAATTAGATGGTTACAGAAGCAAGAACTGATAGAGATTAGATGGTTTGGGGGATATTTATTTTGGCTGCAGGGTACGGAAGGATTCTTCTGTATATGGTCCTAATTTTTTAACAGTAATTCTGAAGCATTTTTGGTGATTGTAGCTTTGGTTGGCAATTGTAACACCCAGCAGGATTTGGTATATCAGGTATCTGATAGTTCCATTGTTAGAGGTTAATGAAGTGTGGGAGGTGAATGTGATAGGTGAAAAGAGGACCAGTTTAGTTTTCAGAAGCACATCTTTCTCTGAACCAGTTTTCCAACTGAAATATGTTGGGTGACTCTGAAAAGGGGTTTATGGTCTTGGCTGAACAAATTAGGTGGAGTCATCTGCATACTAAAAATAAAAGGTGGCTTGAGAAATACTATATGTAGTCCTTGAAAAAGGAAAAATAGAAGTGGTCCTAGATAGATCCCTGTGGTACTCCAATGTTTACAGAGGGGTGAAGAAATTTTATGATTCCAGAAACTGCTTGCTGCTATTGTAGATAGGATATAAACCATTGAACTTGTGGTCAAGTGATTGGGATTAGAAGTTGAAAAAGTATGGTATGGTTCACCATATCAAATGGTTTAGGGGCTATAAAGAGCAGAAGAAAATTAGTTAATGTGGCAAATTTTTGTTTATAGATTCTGGAAGGATAGCAGAGCAGTTTTACTTTTGTAGGGCCTAAAAGCATGTTGGAAAATTCAAAGATTATTTTGTAGAGGTGGAACTTTCGGTGTATACATTTTTCCATTATTATCTGTATGCAGCCACAATTATTTTAGCTACCAGGGCAAGGCCCTAGAAGAAATAACAGAGAAACTCAGTTGCAGACCCACTTTGTGTAAAGGGATTAAAATGGGAGATCTCAATTTAAGGGATTTTTTTCAAATTGTTCTATTTATAAGATAGATGGGGTAGGCTATGGCTTTAGCTGAATTTTTAGGTATTCGGCTGGAAAACAGTCTGGGGAGGGGTGCATGGCTTGAGCTTTTGAAGGAGGTTACCAATGAGGGATGAAAGGTACTGGGTGTATATGAAATAGGTGATGAGGTTTAGGTTATTTGATGGGAGCTGATGTAGGTAAGTGTTAGCTAGGGATAGGAGGGCTTCAGAAAACATAGTGTAAAGGCATCAGGAATCTGGTTATATTATTATGGTCAAATACCTGTAGGGTAAGGATTTTATATATCCTGGTTAATAATTGGGGGTTAATGCAAAAAACCAGAATTTTGTTAAGCGGTTTGTGTAGGGGAAGTAATAGTCTTTTTAGTTTTTGAAAATGTCCTTCTTTTGCATTCCAACTGTTTAAAGAGAGGTGAGTGTTGGGTTTCTGGAGGTTCTCCTTTGGCTCAAATTTTATTTCTGAGGGGATCTTTTGGTTGGTTGCCTTTGTGAGCCAGGCGATAGTTTGTTTTAGTTGGGGGAAGATTGGGAGGGAGTGGGTTAGTTTTTGGAGAATCTATATTGAAGTAGGTTACTGCTTATTGAGTTAAGATGAAACATAGGATATGTCACATGAAATGGTTTATTTTGGAAGGTCTCTGGTTGTATTTTTGGAGTGGTGGTTTTAAAAATATTTGTTTGTTATGTTTTTGTTTGATTGTAGGTTAGTATGTGGTCACTCAATCATTTTGGAGTGTTCCGGGTCTTATCAGAATCAATATGATCTTCGAAGGTTCCGTCTCAATGGTTTCTTTATTGTTTTGTTTAGGATTCTAGTAGGAGGGGTTATTATTCCTGTAAACCAAAAGAGATGTATTTGGTTGGGGGAAAGGGGAAATTACAGTTTTCCATTCAAATGTTAAAGTTCCAAGATAATGGATAATGGGTAGGTGGGAAGGGGGTAACTGAAGCTTTATAGAGTATTGAGTTATTTCCAGGCGTTAAGTGCAGATTATATAGAAAATTTTGGATTATTGATTTGATTTTGCAGTGAGGGTTTCTGAGTTGGGAACTGAGGGAAGTGACAAATTGGAGGGTAAAAAATTAGTCATTTTTAAACAAAATGGTACACCCTTTAGGTGCTGCGATCACATCCAGGATGTTATATCTGGAGGGGTGATACCAAAGTTAAAATGAGGGCTTTAGCCATGTTTGGAAAGACAGAATTATCAAATAGTGAACATCTAGGAGTGCATGTAGGTGGGAAGTTTTATTGTTAATGTTAAAGGATGTTGGAACTATTGGATGTTTAGGCGTCTATTGGTGTAAAGATATTTGATTTTGTTAGGTTGAGGGCTTTTAATGTCATATTGGGCCTGGTTTAGGATGAATGTCACCATCTATATGGGTGTGGTTCGGATAGTGTAAAAACCCTTGCCTCTTATCATAATAGTTGTTTTTGGTAAGAATCCCATTAATAGGGGTGGATCCCTGCTTTGGAAGTCTAAAAACTGGAGTAGGGGTTATGTTCATGGTTGGATTCTATCACACCCTTGATTGGTTCCTTGGGTGGAGATTCTTGAAGAAAAATTTTGTTCGAAGGGGGGTTAATGTGTAGGTATTGAAGATTAGTATCGTTGTTGTTAAGAGTATATATATGGTAGAAAATTTATGTGTTGGTTCCATGTGGAGGTATAGATGTGTTATAGTGAAGGTTGGTACAGCCCAATATACCACCCTCGTGGTGGCAGAAGGGTGGGAAAAGTGGTGTGATTAGCGTTGTTAATGGAAAAGGAAAAAGTGGTGCTGGATTTAATAGCTTAACTGAAAATAACATTAATGTCAAGCTAAGAAGAGTTTTGCTTGTTTATTACATAATTTAAATTTAAAAGTAATTACGACGTAAAATTATGGTTGCCTGGGCCAGAAAGGAGTTGGAAAGGATCTTGGGGGTTTCAAAACCCAGGGTACCCTGGCTATTGGTGGAAAATACTTTCATGGCTGTCCAAATATGAATAATGCATCTGTGTAACATACCTTGTAGTAGGATCCTGGATTTTAATTTTGCATTTAAATTTTTCAAAGGTGCAACTATTTGGTTGAGGAACTTCCAGATTTTGACAAATCTTGGAAGCTGCAGACCTAGCTTCCATTCACTGGTCTAACGGTCCTGCAAAAAGTTTCCCAAACTTTTGCTTAAATAATGTAGGATTCCTGTAGGTGAGATTATACTGTGAAGCTAAATCTCTATTAATATGACGATTTGGGCAAGGATATGACCTGGTTGCTTGCCTGATTGTGGCCTACACGTTGTGGTTTTGTCTGTAGGTTTTTGATAGGTCCCAGGGTAAAGAGGTTAAAAATAAAAGTGCCTTGATGGGTAAATAAATCCTTGTATTTATGTGCTTGTGTCTGTCCTTGTTCCAAATTTCACGGGTTTCTCTCCTGAAACTGCCTCCAAGAAAGATTCTGAAGCGTTTTGGTGAAAGCAGTTTGGGCTCCAGGAGAGGAGGAGACCGGATTTGGATATATGCTATCTCCCCCATTTGATTTCTCTTGGACAAACACCGTACTGGGATCAAACAGAGATACATAATGTTGAAGCTGGGCCAAAAGAAGATACCATTGTATCTTTCCATGTCGTATTTCCAGGGTATCATGGAATCATAGATCATGACTCGAAAATCCTGAGGTTTTCCCTCACAGTGAATGGGTCTGAGTAAAAACCCAAATTTGAAAAGAAATTGATCTAAATAAAGATGATTTCCGGGAAAAAAACACTTCCAACTGAGGTGTCTTGTTGAGTACCAAGACACGATCTTGTGTGAGAGTAAATGAAAGATTTTAATGTTGCTTGGAATCCCAGCTTGTCAAGAGACTCTAATCAAAACAGAGATTCCTAAACATTTTGAAAGACATGGATATAGGCAAGTTGTCAAAAAGGAAAAACAGTGGATATGTGGCCTGAATGAGTTAACTAGAGAGGAAATTTGGCAAAAGGGCTAAAAATTCCTACAATTCCCGGGTATAGCGCCCTACCATTATACTTTAGTTGTGACATTTGATAAACCAAAAATTAAATCTCATCAAAGGGGTAGAACTTAAAATACCATTTTCACATTATCTGGAAGGTTCTGAGAATGAGCCAACAAATCTTATTTAAATCATACCCTAGAAGAAATATCAAAGAGTCAAAACAGTCTGCAACAATAGTTGACCTTTGCAATGAAAGAACTAATTATTTAATTAAGAAATTTGTCACAAATTAAATTTAGAAAAGGGATAGCTTGACCTATTATGAAAGTATGAGGAATGTTTAAAATATTGCAAATCAATAACCCAAAGATGACAGGTTGACTTAAAAAAATTACCCTTCACCTGCAGTATAAATAAATCAAAGAAATATTTCTATTATTTATAAAACTTCTGCTTTAAAATTTAATGGATACAAAGACTGAAGCTTTCAGTTGGGGACAAAAAGGCAATGCAGGCACCGAGTCTACACATATTTCACTAATTACCCATATATATTGTGGTCTACAAATCACCAACATCCCAAAAAACACCCAAAGAACACCAGACTGGAAGACCCGACAACTGAGTTGAGGGACTTTAAAACTTGAACTGAGAACACTGTTATGTTAAGGTAACTGTATATGAGACCTTAAGGCTTTTGGATGGTTTACCGAGTAGACATTTTGTTAACTAAACCTGAATTTAACACAGTGATAGATTTAAAGGTTTGGGGTTCACCAGATTTAAAGGTTTAGGAGTGGGTTAGGTGGTGTGAAATTGATGGACCTTAGGGTTAGGGTTTGGGTTAAGCCCCACTACATAGATAGTTTTTGTAAAAATTAGTGGTTGAATGTTTAGGTTGTAATATAGAATTTATTGAAAAATTTTTTGTTTTGTTGATTGTGGATTGTAATTCTCAGCATGTAAAGTTTTGTGCTTTTAAACTGTGAATCTCAGATGTCTTCGTTTTCGGTTCATACAATTTTTTGGGCTACAAGGTGTTTTCAAGTAGACCCATATATATAGTGTATCAACCTATTCCTGTAAACTTAAAGGACTTACTTTATAGTTGCCAAGCAATATATAAAGTGTATCAACCTATTCCTATAAACTTAAAGGACTTACTTTATGGATACCCTAACTTTTCACTTTGGGATACCCAAAACCCACAAAGGAATCCACCACTACATTTTAGACCGATTGTATCAGGAGCAGGAGGAGTGACTGAGCCTCTGGGAAAATTTATTGATTACATGACCAAAGAATACATGTCCTTACTGTCCCATGTCTGCAAAGACTCCTGGCACTTTCTTCGGGACATTCCCACCTCCTGCTTTTCACCAGGTATCCTGATGGTCACAGTGGATATCAAAGATCTTTTTTCTAGTATCCCTCATCAAGAAGGTTTGGAATGGTTTTCCCAATTTCTCGGCCAGAACACCACCCTCAGTAACAAAATGTCCAACTTGCTTACCGAGATGATGGAAATGGTTTTGTCTAACAATTTCATCTTCTTTAATGGCGAACTGTACCGGCACATAAAGGTGTAGCAATGGGGGCATCTTGTGCGTCCTTTTATGCAAATGTAGTATTGCATATGTGGGAACACACATTCGTTTTGATACCTCCATGGGAAGACCACATTCTTTTTTACAGACGTTATTTGGACGACATCTGTATTCTATGGTCTGGTTCTGAGGAGAACCTATCTGAATTTTTAACTTACATCAATTCAACCACGAAATTTCTACAATTCACACATACAGTGGATCAACATGAGCTTCATTATTTAGATATTACCCTTTACAAGGATTATAGCCAAAAAACCTTTCATTCCAAACTACACCGTAAGGCCACATTCTCCAACTCCTTCCTTCATTTCGAAAGTGCCCACCCCCCATATCAAAAGAGAGGGATTATTAAGGGACAGCTCATCAGAGCAAGTAGAATATGTAGCACGCAGAATGATTTTGAATCGGAAGTGGAATTTTTAAAGAGCCTCTTTTTGGAGAGAGGTTACCCTTTGGAATTATTTTTAACTTTAGCAGCAGAAGTAAAATCTGCACGACACTCCCTATACACACCAATATTAGGGGGTGGACTTGAATTAGTGCCCAACATTACACAAAATAAGGATGCTACTTACACCAATAGTTTCGCGTACACATATTCATCAAATTCTCATGAATTGGAAGAAACTATTTTACACCATTGGCCAGTTCTAACCCTCTTTGAGGAATTAAAGGATTATATACCACCTAAACCTAGTTTTGTCCGTAAAAGAGGAGCTAATTTAAAGGAAATATTTGAAAGAAATCAAGGAACCAAGAAGAAGGCAAAACAACCAAGGCTGGGTACATTCAAATGTGGCGCCTGCGCCCAGTGTCACGCCATATCAAAAGAGACAGCACCCTACCTTCCATCAAGAAACTACAAGATACATCCTACAGGTTTCTACACCTGTGCCACCAGAGGGGTGGTATATTTGGGGCTGTGTACCAACTGTCAAAGTTTCTACGTGGGCAAAACAGAGAGGGAACTAAGAAAACGAATTTATGAACATCTTTATGACATGACTAAGAAGAAGGAAACTAATGCCTTCTATAAACATTCCCTCTCCTGCCCAGAACCCAAAATTCAGTTCTTGGTCTTAGAACAAGTTGAACCAGAAGCAAGGGGTGGTGACTGGGAATCCACCTTGGGCTACCATGAACTATTATGGCAGTTGAGACTGAACGCAGGGAAGCCACCAGGTTTGAATGGGATGATCAGCATTAAACCGGTCCTGAAGCTTAGGAGGGCTAGGTTATAATTCTTGGACTTGAGATCCTTCTATATAGCAATACCTCCACACAGCATATTAAATTATTGAGCATTTATGGCTTTAAAGCTTCAATTAACAAAATACATCTAATATTGAAACTCAATGTAGATGGGCACTAAAAATATTCAATGCATATTCAACAGTGTCCTTTAACAGCATAGAATAAGTATTTTCTAGTAGTTTATTATTCATCACAACATATTTTTTAATAATCTTTAACCCTAATGAGATTTTTAATTTGCATTTTTAAACTTTGGTATTTGAGACTTTATATGTTTTTATGGTGGTTGTTTTATATATGTGTATATGATTTTGTAAATATTCTATTTTTGAATTGCTGTAATGACAACTAGTCCTTAGTATACAGCTTTAAATCACTAGAGCACTTTAACATCAGATTTTATCAATTAATTGTATAATTGCCAGGGTATATAACAGGCATTACAATATACTGCAATTTGTATACTTGATAAAGCTCAGGACTACCTGAGCGAAAAGCGTGTAATGATTTTTTCTGTGACTCTTGGAATTGGAATACTTTAGAATTAAAACTACGTTTCTTGGACCTCAACAGAGTTCCGGTTTCTTTCCTTAAGGTCGTGGATCAATTCTTGGTTTGGTACTGATTTTTTGTTTATTGCTTCACTTACTTTATAGTTGCCAAGCAATATATAAAGTGTATCAACCTATTCCTATAAACTTAAAGGACTTACTTTATGGTTGCCAAGCAAAACCACAGCCTAGCGCTGTTACTTCACCAAAGTAAACACATGTATATGGGTCTACTGCTTATCATCAAATTTACATTTCAGCGACTCACAGATAAACTAACCTACTTATCCGAAATCTCAGTATGCAGAAATGCCAGATTGCCGAAGTCCATTGATTCAATATAGGTTCGCTGTTACTGGTAGTGTGAGAAGTGTAAGTATATAGCTTTTATGCACTTCTCGTACACCGTACCAGTAGTGAACTGCAACAGATGTGACAGCAGTATGCAGTATATCATATGTTTGTGTAATACTGCTTGTAGCTTTCAGCTGAAGAACGCACTACAGTAAATATATAAAAATATACCCTTGCTGTCACTGTAGTGCGATATCAGAGTTGGTATATATAATAGGCAGGGGGTGTGGGGGCACAGCCTCCCCCTCACAAGGGGAGTGTAGGGGGCTTGCCCCCCTCCAAAAGTATTGGAGAACGTCTGTGTTTTTTATTTTATATTTTATGTTGTTTTTAATTCAGGGATTTGTAATTCGGCAAACTGGCATTTCAGCATACTGAGATTTCAGGTAAGTAAGTTTGTTTATCTGCGAGTCACTGAAACATAAATTTGATGATAAGTAGTAGACCCATAAATATATATATATATATATATATATATATATATATATATATATATATATATATATCCTCTGCCTGGCCACACTATTAAGGACGTACCCTTTCCCTGGTACAGTCAGAGAAATGTTTCTGCCAGCAAAATGCATTTATTCAAACAAACAAGGTAAAAAATATATAAGATAAATCAGAAAAAAAAAAACATCAGTTAAAAAGTTTTTGAAGTGGTATTTATATAAATATCTTCAGATAGGCACAGGACTGCTGCACAAAATTGCCCCAGTTAAAAGTAATAACTAATCCTATTGTTATGTAAAGAAAGTGAATTGAACAGTTCTCAAAATAAGTAAGAACTACTGGAAAAACTGTAAGAATTTATCAACTTTTCCTTTGAAGAGCCAAGCTGAAGTGCTGTCAACAAAATTTAAGTCTTTCATTAAGGTAGTTATAATGATGAGATCGGGTAGCAAACTCTGAGATTCCACCACAAAGCATTGCAAATATAGAATTGAGTAAATCAAAAGAGGTCTGGTCCCCCTAAAAAATAAGTGAGTACTAAAGTAAAGGAAAAATAACAACACCAAATAGTAGATGTGCATTTCATTGCTGTCATTTAAATGAGAAAGTACAATCAATCTAAAGATGGAAAACACATAACCAGTCACCAATGTGACCGGGGCTTATGAAGCTTTACCCTGTCTCAACAAAAGTTTTTTAAGTAACAATCAGAGTGCTCCTCATAGATGAGCAAATAATACCATGCTTGTTTGCATCTCTGCTTGTTGACTTTGAATTCAGGATTGTAATAGCAGTGGGGTAGCGGCCATGCAGCTAGACTACCTAGTGGATAATACTGATGATGCTCCTTGAGACAGTGGTTCCACAATGCAGGTTAATTAGCCACAGACAAAAGACTCACTCTGAGCAGAAAGGACAGTGCAGCAACAGTCCTACTTTGATGAAACCATACACAGTAGCAAATACTGCTTATGCTTGCTAAACAATACAGCTGAAAACAATAGCCACCTCCTATCAAACTAAAAAAAAAAAATGAAAATGTGCACCCCAAGAAACATTGCATGCTGGGAGATCACCTAATCCATCTGCCCATAAAGTGACTAAGCTACAATAGTCAGCTGGATGAAAGTGGGAAGCCATGTTTGGCTTGGCCATCCCAGGGATAGGGTTATTAAATCCTACCACAGAAGTCTGTTCTAGAGGAAGCCTGTAAGTAGGTTCAATATGCACAAAGGCTGCAAGAGTGGGATCACCAACCCCCTACGAAAACCTTGTGCTCTAGGCAACAATTATAAGCCTGTGGAAGAGGGCACTCAGCCTGAGGATTGGTAATTTGACCATTACATTTTTATTGCTAGTCAACAGGTGAAAGTTGTAGAAGACTTTAAAATTATTCCATCCCACAAGGTGATGTCCACATTCTCCTGCCATCGTCTCTGCTGGCCACCATCCCTCTTCTTGGTTGTCAGAATGAAATGAATGAGTCTACTGGGAGATGCAGTGTTGGGTGGCTGTAATACGCATTCCATTATGAATCATGGAGTTACAACTTGAGGAGACACCAATTTACTGAATACAATTGATCAAGAATTCATCTCAATGAAAAAAGTTAAGCATAAGCATTTTTCTAGTAAAATCCCTCATGCTTACTGAAGTTATAAATATAAAGTCCATTGTTGTACCAACACAATTAATAGTATATCTGTGGAAGAAAAAACATCAATAATTGCAGGTACAGACTTAGAAAATGCATTGAAAAAGATTTCCTATGATCAACAGCAATCAGGGAGTCTGCATCACCTAGCTGAACTTGACAAGATAGAAACATTATTGTTTACACTTGAATAAGTGTGAGGAATCCTGATAAATCCTGATAACGAATAACAGGGCACAAATTAATAATTAGTAATTAGACACTGAATACAAGTGGCACACTCACATTGTGGAAAGGTCAATGTGCAGTAAAGTAAAGGAAATATAAGAGTGAGATAATTGAGCTAAATCTGAAAACCTCGACAGAATCATAGATGAATAATGCAAATGTGTCATCATCACCATCCTACAGCCAAAATTTGATAAATCATGAAAAAAGTGCACTATGACAAGGGCATGAGTTGGGACTTATTTTTTATTTCATTTGAGTTTGTCCCAAATAAATAACTGGTGCCAAAAGCAAGGACTGAAACTAAATGCCAAAAATGCACTATTGTGTCCTTTGGGAAGTCATCAATCCCAAGAAACTACCACATTAACAATACACCCCTAAGGGTTTACCCAGTTGTTTGGGACTTGGGAACTTATGTGGACAGTGATCTAACTTTTGACCAATGTGTGTTCATTGTTATAAAAAATTCCTTCTGTAGTACACAACTTATAAACAAAGTGGTTGTATCTAGATTTGGGGATGTTATTGTCCTCCTTTACTCAGCCCTCATTAAGCCAGTCATTGAATATAATGTCCCCTTTGGCATGCATCTGTCCAGACACATGCAACAACTGTAATACTCATTGAGATACCTCACTAAAAGGATGCAAGGCCTAAACAACATGTCCTACATAGACCAACTCAAAGCCTTGTCACTATATTCTGTATCCTGCAGACTGCTAAGAGGTGACCTGCGGTTGGCATTCAAGGCATCCTCTGACCCAATACTGATGGATTTACTGCACATCAGCAAGTCAAATGGCATCAGAAATACTCAGTCTAGGGATCTAAACCTCTTCTGCAACATGAACAGAATGGTTTGGAGGGACAGGTATATCTCATAGAGGATACTGAAGCTGTGGAACAGACTTCCCATCCACATAAAATAAAGTAGTTTATTCCTGTCTATATTCAAGGGCAACTTGATTCTACGGATGGGAAACATAAAATTTACACTAGGACTGCCCTGTATACTTCTAATGGATAGATGCATCTCCTAAATGCTTTATCCCATGCATGGGTCCCCTCAAACGATCTATGGTATGATCCTAATTATTCTCATTAGGGGTAATATATAATTATTGACTATTGGATGGGTAAGGCTTATCAATAACCAAATGGGATAGATTAATTCAAGCACAAATAGGGAAACTGGCTAGGCTTAAAATGACCCATAAGGCCAACTAGCCTAATGCTTACCTTTGAACCCATGGACCTATCTACATTTCCATTTTAGTGTTTGCTAAGTGAGATTTCAGTTTTCTAATGAAAATATACAAATCATCTATAGGTGTAATATCATTAGGCAGTATGTTTCATGTGGCTGGGGTAAATGTTCAGAAGGATCTGTCAGAAATAGCTAGAGAAAATAGGTTTATATGTGTTTACTAAGCTAACAACCACAAGGGCCTTTTTAAGTGTAACCATGCATCCCAAATCCCTGACAAGTTCTGATACCCTTGATAAGTGTAAGCATGGGTCTGGGAGAAGAACCATTTACAATTACCTGTGTCCATTAGACACATAGGTGCCAAACCAGGGTGAATTTCCTGTCCTCTATGCAATTGTACTAGTTACACTTCAATTGGGTTAGGGAGGAACTCTGCTTCACATAGATGGGGAGCCTGTTCCAGAGAAGGGGTAGTCTCTGGGATACATACCTATCTCTCCAGCAGGTCCTATTTATATCACAGACAAGGTTTAAGTCTTTAGACCAGATAATCTGTCTGTTTTGCAAATATGCAGGAGATCCATCAGAGTGGGGTCTGACAATGCCTTGTATGCCAGACATAGATCTCCCCTCAGCAGCCTGTAGGAGACAAAATACATGGATAGGGCCTTGAGGAGGCCTGCACAGGACATGTTATTTAATGCCTATATTCTTTTAATCAGAACCTCTGTGGATGTTCCAATTGTTGGATATGCCTGGTTAGGTACATACCAAAGGGGACATTGTACTCAATGATAGGACTGATGAATGCCGAATACAGTGGAAGAATAACTTTCTTGGACTTAGAAGTAATACCTATGTTTATAAGTTGCACAACATAAAATGATTTCCTCACTGCTATAGAAACATAATAGTTAAGGGTTAGATTACTGTCTATGTGTATCCCAAAGTCCCTGAGAATTGTGTTACTTATTAGGGGTGTATTGTCGATATTAAAGTTACCAGGGGTGGATGACTTCCCAAAGGATACTATTATGCATTTTTTGACATTTAGTTTTAGTCCATGGCTCTGACACCAGTTGTTTGTCTATGTCAGCCCTTCCTGAAGAAGATTTGTGCTGATGAGCGATCCAGTGACAGCTCCTAATTTTCATCATGGTTTATTTAATTAAATTGAAGTGGAACTTCTGAGACTGTAATAGATCTCACGCACTGAAATTATGTTTTTATTCTGTGGGCAGTATCTTTTCTTATGAAGTTTAAATCTAGGAGTGTCAAGTAAGAAATCTGACCTTCCAAGGATGGGAAGCCATTTGACTTTATGAATAGTGATACTATAATGTCCTGAGGAAAAGTTTAAGTAAATAAATCTAAGAATTGTATTTCCTTTTGTTTGCAGTAGACATTTTGTCCAGAAGGAGCACTAACACCAGCTGGACAGTACTCAAGTCTTGGAATTAAGGTATTTATAGCAGTGGCCTATCTAGCTTCTGTAGTGATGAGATTTCATATATTATAGACATCTTGGAGTTGCCGTAAGACCTTAGACATAATGGATCAATGTGATCCTGAAACGTGAATGTTAACAAGGAGAAGTCCAAGATATTTTTGATTTGCAGTAAAAGGGAGCAGGGGACCTCTGGGGTCCATGATAGACAGAGTTGACATGTTGCAAAAAGAAATTAGAGGAGTGCACCATGAACTGTAAAAACGGAATACTGTCCAAATAGATAAAAATCCAAGGTTTAATAGGAAGAGACCATACAAACAAATGAATGAAACTGCAGTAGGTAAGCGCTTTCACGTTGAAATCAATGCTTCATCAGACATCAAATGCAGTCAACTAACAAGTTCTTATATACACTAAATGACATCATTATCTTGTTTAAATGAGCAAATCAAGTACAAGAAACAATTAAAAAACTGGAGACTAATTAAAAACAACAAAGGGACCACTTATAATAAAGTGAAAAACACATGAAAAACACATAAAAAACACATAAAACTAATGCCTTAGTGGTCTATTGGCTAAAAAAGGTTTTAATGCTACTCTTTCATTCAGTCCAAATTTATGGGCTTGTAGTTTCAAAATCCATTTCCCCTCTCTTTCTTCTGTACGATTCCTGATGTTGCCCAATCTACCTCCTTTACTAACCTTTTCCAAGACCCTAAACTTAAAACTGTGTGAGGAACCATTGTCTAAAATGTGTTTTGCCAGGGCATTGGTGATGTTGGCTTTCTCAATGGCATAGACATGTTCCCTCATACGCTCACGTAAACTCCTAGTCGTCATACCGACATAAAACAGTTCACATAGCTGACACTCAGCAACGTAGACCAAATTTACAGATCTACAATCAGCGTAGAATTTAGAAACATATTTGTGTCCAGTGAAAGGATGCGTGAAACAATCAGAAACAGCTATGTATTTACATTGATTGCATGAGTGGCATGGATGTGTGCCTTTCTTACCAGATGTCCTAGCATGCTCTGGCTTCCTGTCGTAACAGAGCAACCTATTTAGTGATTGTAAATTCCTATATGCTACGTGAGGTCTAGCATCTATCAAGTTCCTTATTCTCTCATCAATCATCAACAGCTTCCAGTTGTTATTAAGGACTTGTAAAACATGACTGTTCTTGTTAGTAAAGGGAATGATAATCCTATTGATGTGACCTGTGTTCCTCCCAAAGCCTGATGGTACATGGGCATGGGGTCTCTTGATGAGAGGACATCTGGTAAGAAAGGCACACATCCATGCCACTCATGCAATCAATGTAAATACATAGCTGTTTCTGATTGTTTCACGCATCCTTTCACTGGACGCAAATATGTTTCTAAATTCTACGCTGATTGTAGATCTGTAAATTTGGTCTACGTTGCTGAGTGTCAGCTATGTGAACTGTTTTATGTCGGTATGACGACTAGGAGTTTACGTGAGCGTATGAGGGAACATGTCTATGCCATTGAGAAAGCCAACATCACCAATGCCCTGGCAAAACACATTTTAGACAATGGTTCCTCACACAGTTTTAAGTTTAGGGTCTTGGAAAAGGTTAGTAAAGGAGGTAGATTGGGCAACATCAGGAATCGTACAGAAGAAAGAGAGGGGAAATGGATTTTGAAACTACAAGCCCATAAATTTGGACTGAATGAAAGAGTAGCATTAAAACCTTTTTTAGCCAATAGACCACTAAGGCATTAGTTTTATGTGTTTTTTATGTGTTTTTCATGTGTTTTTCACTTTATTATAAATGGTCCCTTTGTTGTTTTTAATTAGTCTCCAGTTTTTTAATTGTTTCTTGTACTTGATTTGCTCATTTAAACAAGGTAATGATGTCATTTAGTGTATATAAGAACTTGTTAGTTGACTGCATTTGATGTCTGATGAAGCGCTGATTTCAACGCGAAAGCGCTTACCTACTGCAGTTTCATTCATTTGTTTGTATGGTTTCTTCCTATTAAACCTTGGATTTTTATCTATTTGGACAGTATTCCGTTTTTACAGTTCATGGTGCACTCCTCTAATTTCTTTTTGCACTTGTGGTCTCACATATTGAGGGTGCTTTACCTGGCAAACATTGTTCGTTGTTTTTCCAGAGGTGACATGTTGACTAGTCTAGGTGTCTCAAAAATATAACTGTGGGAATTCACTTTATAATCTTGAAATACTGAAATCTCGAATTTCAGTATTTCGAGACCATAAAGTCGAACATTCCAAATCTCGAAAGCCCAAAAGCGCAAAACACAAAATAACGCACATAAACACACCATACACCACACAACACATACATCATCCAACTCACACCACAACAAACAAAACACACGCAAACACAAAAACATAAACAGACAAACCTACAATACATATAAGCAGGTAGGCAAGCCCCCTGCACCCCCATGTGGGGAGCTCTGCCTCCCACACCCCCCTACTTAAATATACTAACTCAGAGATTGCACAGACAGGAAAAGACAGCAAACTCACACCCAGACATTCCACAGTCCCTCGCACACAGACACACACATCACACATATACAAACACCAACACATACAACACTTGCACACTCATACTTTCACCTACGTACCCTAATCCACATGTACAACTTACAAACACACTACACTCACATACATTCAAACACTGACCCAAAACCCTTAAAAAACACTTACCTTAAATCGCACCTACATCCAAACATGATACTATCCACCATCCACAGAAAACACCATTCATAAAGAAGCGTAAAGCCATAACTGCGAATTTGAGATATTCAAATTCACGATTATGCACTTTCGCTATTTTAAAAATTTGACCTTATAGTCTCGAGATACTGAAATTCGAAATTTCAGTATTTCAAGATTATAATGTGTAACCAACTGTGGATATAGTTGTATTAATTGTCAGATTTTTATTAGAGATACAGTTCCAAATTTAAAACATAGTTATTTTTATAAAGCTTTAGCAATGTGAGTGGAAGATAAGTGGACAGCAGTAAAAACCATATCATCAGCATACATAGGTAATAGGGTAAACTACTGATATAAAAAGAAAAATAAAGAACACTGCCAAAGACAAAGCTTTGAGGCATCCCACCGGCAATAGATCATGTAAGTGATCGTGACTCCGTTATACTGAAAAGGTCCTATTTGACAAGTAATTTCTGAACCAACAGTGTACTGTATTTGAAAGTTCATGGTTATTAAACTTTAGAATTAATAAGTCTCAGTTAACAGTTTCAAATTATCTTTTTACATCTAAGAAAAAAGCTCTATTTAGGCAGCCTTCCTCTATTTTTGACAGTTGAATGCTAGAATTGCTGTCTAAGTACTAAAGACTGGACCAAACCCATTTTGTTGATCAGACAGTATGTCATATTTTTGAAATGTGGTCTAGCGGTTCATCATAGACCAGCTTTTCAAATATTTTTTCAAGAGGCCATAGATTAGCAACAGATCTGTAATCTGAAGGTAATGTAGACTGCAGGGGTCTATATTAGACCATCAAAAATTAAGTTCAGCGAATGGTATTTTCGATGCACTTACATCAAACATGCCATTCGTAGAACTCTTCATACTGAGATTGCAGTACAGTGAAGACTGGAAAATTTGCCCTTTCCTCACTGTAGTGCGATCCTGGAATTGGTATATATAATTAGCCGGGAGAGTGGGGTGGCAGCCCCCCACAAGAGTGGTATTTGCAGGAAATGCCGTTCATTGAAGTGGGTTTTTGCTAATTTAATATAGACCCAACTGTAGGATTTTTGGAAGACGTAAGATTAGTAGGTTTGAAGCTACATGGAATGATGTCAGTAGTAAGAAATAGGTTAATGAAGGGTATCAGGGTTTGGAAATGTAGGCTACACTTACAGAAGACAGTAGTTTGCTTGGGAGATAATGCCTTAAAGTAGAAGAAAACAACAAGGCATAAAACAGACACTTAACCCCCTTTGAAGGAAACATGCAAATGAACCTTAAGGGCATACACGTACTCCATGTTTACTTTTTATAAGCCTTTATTGATGAAATCAAGCAATTAAAACCCAAAGATACAAGTCAATTCCTTTCCAGAAGTATTCCTTTGTTTCCTCTTTAGTGCTGTTGCATGTGAAGACCCAACTAGACTACAAATCCTTTCAAATGGCTATGTACAGTTTATACTATGACATGTGTTTACATCTCTTCAAGTTTCTACTTTTCCCCATCTCAGGTATGCACACACACACACACACACACACACACACACATATATATATATATATATATATATATATATATATATATATATATATATATATATATATATATACATACACACACGTGTGTGTGTATAGGTTTACTATCAAAATATTGAAAATACTGACCATGAATGTTCACATCCTCAAACCAAAACAATGAACAATGGCAAGCCAACTGCTTAGACTGTCAATTCATTCAGAAGGCAAGAATCGATGTTCGACAGTGACTAAACCACTCACCATCCGAAAAATACACATCTAAAATGCATACATATTTCTACTGTTTTTGGGGCTGCACCCCCGACACCTCCAACTAACTCCAAGATCGCACTACAGTGAGGAAAAGGATAATTTTCCCAATCCCCACTGTAGTGTGATTCCATTCAAAATAACGATGCTCAAAACTGTGAAAACAAGCTATGTGTTAATCTTTTGGAGTCGACAGGGTTTGCATTCACAGTTTTGCCTTATTGCACCTGTATATATATATATATATATATATATATATATATATATATATACATGTGTGTGTGTGTGTGTGTGTGTGTTGTTTTGTGTTTTTGGATTATGGTATGCCTTAGCTTATATGGCATGCTTTTTGGTCTGCAAAGATAGTTCTATATCTGTTCCTTCATTATATGTGTTCAACATATACTATGTGTATCTTGCACCTAAAAAAAATAACATTTGCATCTATTTTTTTCTTGCTCTCTGCCTGTCAGTCATCAAGACCCCACTAACTCTATGCCCAGTGCTTGTCTATCACAAGGTAAGAGCCATCCTGGTGCAGCCATTATCCAGGCAAGTATGAGGGAATCTTGCATTTTCTGGCACTTTTTCCTCTTCTGGCAGCTGTTATGCAGGATCACAGAAATTAGGGCCTTTTCTGTCTCCCCTTGTGAATATACATATATTCCTGAGCAAAGTCTATAAAAGTCTGCCATGTAGACACAGCTTGGAAGAGCCACTTGCATATATATATCCCCATCCATGCGTTACCCACATTTTATTGTTTTCGTCTCTGTCAAGCAGCTGATAACACTGCATCTGTGGCACAGAGATGAAATACTTCATCTTGTATAGATGATCTTTCATTGATGGAATGTACATAATTCTGCATTATGCTTTATTACAGGTAAGTAATGTTCTACATATCTGCATGTGTGTCATGTACAAATAGCACTTTAAATATCTCATTGGTTCTAGTTGTGGCTGATAGCAGATAATAACAGAAGTTGAAGCAAGAAACCCTGTAGACATTTTCTTTCTAGGTTTTAAGAAGGTCTTTGGTCTTATTTCAGTACAAGATACTGATAAAAACTATTCAAGATCGGAGTAGGCCAAATAAGGCAAGGTGTGTAAGACTCAGTTGCGAAGCTCAGACCTAAAAGTAAGAGTAAAGGGCAACACTTTAGGGAGACAGTGATACCAAATGGGCTGACCACTAAATAGTATCTGAGGCAGTATTTCTTAAATTCTCTATCTTGAGCAAAGCAAAAGGAGAAAAAAGCAATCTAAACATTTTTACAGTTGACACAAAATTGGTGCAATGATAAGTGACAATTTAAAACTCTGGGGAGTGATCTTGCAAGTTTTAAAAACAAGCAGGCAGAGAAATGACATCCAAGGAAAAAATTGCAGAAACATGTTCATTCTTTCAGGTTTCCTCGCTGGTGAACATTCTTAGTTTCTCAAGCCTCTTCCTCTTGTAGTCGTGCGCTCTCCCCTGCATCATACTCTTTTCCTTAATTTGAGCCTTCTTAAACAAGCAGATTATTTCCACGGTACTTCCTTCAGAATTGCAAGCAGTGGTGAACCTGTGGTCTATGTGGCCATATACAATGGCAAACTGGCCTTTGTTTTCCTAGTCTTTATATCCTGCCTGCAGCATTTATTAGGCTCGGGTGATTGAACTTTCATTCTGCCCTTGGTGATCCATGCTTGACATGACTATAGCTCCCAGGTGACTTCAAAGGTGTTGAAGTTAACTTGTACTGGTATCTCTAGTTCTTGTACCCAAATGGCATAGGTTTACATTTATTTAATTTGTAGCTCAGATGTCACTCTCTGTTTAAATTTAAATATTGCTTGTTGTGTTTTACATGTGCTGGATTTATTGAACTTCTTTGCAGATCTATGTTTATTGTTATAAGGGTAGAAGATGAGCAGGATGGACTTTCAGTGTAAGTCGTCTTTGACTTTTTTGCACGGTCATGTGACTGGAGACTTAATAATCAGGGGAGGATAAAAGGGAGCACTTGCCCTCCTGAAAACAAAATATATATATATCTTTGCTTTGTGCTTTCAGTGAAACTACATTGTCCTGATGATGGATGTAGCTCTGATTATATTGTTTTATTAGTGAGGAATTAATTGTACTGGGCTTTGTGTCAAGATGTAATGTGAATGTGGGTCACATAACATCTTAGGGTGTATAAGAAAGTGGAAGAAATACTGATGAAACACAGGATCAGGTCAAATGATGAGGAAACATTTAAATACAATACTTGAAAAAAAAGGATTGTGTTGACAATAATGGTAAAGCCTTGTTTTAGTGGTGTAACACACTTAAAAAAATTAAAAAGTGAATTTACTTAAATAAAGGCAACAAAAAACAAGGCCTAGTACAAAAAAATAAAAAATAAAAAGGTCAAACATTCACAAAGAGACTCCTATACTAATCCATAAACTATTAACATTCATACGTCTGAATCTGCAGACATTGAAAATAAGTACAACAGCTCTTGAAAAGTAGATGCATCTAGCCAAAGCTCTGAACATCTATTTAGCATAAAAGCTGAATAGCAAATAGCATACGAGTCTTCTTGCCTCTATTGTTAATATGGAATAGTACATAGAAACATGTTTAAAAACATAGTGGCAAAAATGATGGAAAATTTTTAACACGTTATCAAAAAGGCAGTGTAAAAATCTATAAACTTTAATGATCTGCAGTGAAAAATGTTATCACACAAGGTGAGTAATTTTTGCTTCTGAAAAAGGAAGATGTGAGATGCATGTCTCCTTTCCCTAAATTATTGGTGCCGCTACTACGTTGTTCATGTAGCGTGGTCTTCTGTGTACTAGTCCGTTTCAAAAATTAAATGTGATAAGGGGCATTCAGAAAATGATGTGAAGGGGTAAATTATACCTGAAAATAGAGACATACCTCATGTGCTGGGGTTTATCAGTTCCAAAAATAAGAATGGTCCTCCAAAATAGAAAGAGTTGAGATATCTGCTGACATTATCCCTTAAACTGTCAGTTTTTCAAGAGATCCTTTAACAGGAAGCATTTTTTCATTTATTAATTGCTGTATGTATTTACATAACACTCGAGTATCTGCAAATATTTAACAGCTATCTCAGAAGTGGATTCTAATGAAAATTCTTTTCAGCTTTCTTTCACAAAAGTATCATACCATACAGTTCACTGAATTAAAATGTCCTGTGTTTCCAGCATGTTTGATATTCAGCTACTGCATTACAAATTTCCTTAAAGATTACCATAAGCAGTGCCTACGTATTTAGCTGACTAAGGGAATAATGCTTACACATTTAAGTATACTGTTTTCTACTGTAATAACCACCTGTTGTCAAACTTGTACAATTTGCTAAAAAAGGATCTGAAGCAGCAAAATACCGATTAAAGTATTACTTCCTAAATAACCAGTTAAGTACTGAGAGATAATTAAGACAATATTACTCCTCAAGTAATGAGTTGATGGCAAGCTTGCTGTAGGAATACATGCTGTTAGTTACATTCTGTCACACTGTAATACAGTCAAGCAATTATGCAAAATATCCCATGCAGATTAAGTCTGACTGGGTTTAATATCTGTAATAGCTTGACAGAAGGCAGACATTTTGCACTTTTTTGATCACAGACTACATTTCAGCTTTGTAAACTGCATTATTATACAGCAGCACATACGACAGAGCACTCTTTTAATAAAGTTATTTCATTTACAAACTTTATGGTACATAATACAAAATGTTACATGCAATAATTTAATCAGTGCAATCCTTATTTGCCTTGTATATGTATATACATTTAAATGCCAAAAAAGACATTGAAATGCCATAATAGGCTCTTAATGCAAGACTCGGGAGAAGTATAGAGCATAACTGTTCATATACCATAAATCAGGCTGTCGTTTTGACAAGATTAAAATAAGACAACATATAAGCACTGTCTTGACCTGTACTGCTTTCATCATATGCTTCCTGCAGTCTGCATTTCATAGCTATACACAAGAAAACAATAAATGTACATTCTAGAAATATATATTTTTGTGCTACATTTTCCGTTATGAAATTCATTAACTCTTTGTTATAGCATACAGGGTGGTTGCTATGGAAATAATTTCATGTCAAAATCACATATGATAGCTGTAAAAAAGAACTAATTTGCAAAGTGAAATAGGTTGCATGAAATACTTAGCCAGTTTCTTTGTCATTTTACTTGGTACTTCAAACAGAGTTGCCAGAAGCTGTTGAAGACTGGGGCAGCAGAGGGTTAGAGGGGCTCTTAATGATCTAAAAAGGACAATTTTTTTAACTATTTACTACCTCAACATAGGTTCACTTGGAGGAAATTTTAACCTTAGCCAATTTCCCTTTTGGTGCTTGAATTAGAATTTCCTTATTGGTCTCCTCCATCACATGGCTGATAATTGTACATTAGACCTAGTGAGAATAATTGATCATACCATAGATAATCTGAGGGGACCTATGTAAGGGATGCAGTATTTAGTAACTGCCTTTATCCATTAGTGGCACAAAGGGCAATCCTGCAGTGCATTTTCTATTAGCCATCCTTAGATCCAAGTTGCATTGGAATATGGACAAGGATGAGTTTTTTTTACTTGAATGGAGAGTCTGTGTCTGTTCTGGAACACTGGTATCATCTGTGATATATAGCCGTCTCTCCACACCATTCTGTTTAGATACTGGACTGAGTATTTCTGATGCCATTTGACTTGCTGATGTTTAGTAGGCCCACCAGTATTAGGTCGGAGGTTACTTTGTATGCCAGACACAGGTCACTTCCTAGCCCTCTGTAGAATACCGAGTATAATGATAAGGCTTTGACGTGGTCCATGCAAGATCTACTGTTTAGGACTTGTATCTTTTTAGTAAGGTATCTCTGTGGACATTCCAGTTGTTGCATGTGTTTGGACAGATACATGCCAAAGTGAGCATTATGTAAAATGACTGACCTAATGACAGCTTTGTAAAGGGGGACAACAACATCTATAGATCTAGTCGCAATCCATTTGCTCTTAAGCTGTGCAATATAGAAAAACTATCTTATGACACTGGGCACAGGTTTTCAAACCACAGACTCCTTGCACACATTTGTAGGGCCATGCACACGTGTGTTTTTGATTTACCTTTTTGATTGTATTAAATTATATTCCTTGTATAATACTGCACCACTTGTTAGAATGTGCTTTAAATTTGTAGTTTTAAGCATTCTTTTGATAAGCAGTGAAACAAAATGTATGACCCAATAATGGCAAAACTACACATTTCAGAAAATTTCAACCATAAAAGGCCACACAGACGTCTGTCATTGCAATCCACCAATGTCAGTCAATAAGCACAATCTCTGCAGAAGTAAAAGTCATCCGAATAATTCCACATTAAAGACATCTGTAACTAATGAAGAGGTTGCTACTGATAAAAACTTTACATTTCAATATTTTATCTACAAATTCAGTGCCTGCTGCCCTTGAAGAATTAATTGCCTATATTACATTAAAAAATGGGTAAGCTGGTAATATTACAACTGGGAATGACTGACAAACCAAGGACATACTCAGGAGTGTAGAACTCTCTATCCACCGTTAAAATGTACCAAATAATCAGCAATCAAATGGGCATTGCAATGTCAGCACTCCATCTACATAGTGTGGGAGTAGAATCCACAGCCTTCTACACCAAAGGCAACTATGCTACTAACACTGTTTTCAAATTCTATAACACAAAACGTGAGTGCCATTTGATAAACAAAACAGTTAGTTACACATTGAAAACAGACTTAGCATGAGCAACATAAACCTTCCCTTGAAGTTCACCATTCCATGAAAATAAACTGAAACTCATAATCCCTAGAAAATGCACTGAAACTTGATTCCCTGAAATTGCACTGAAACTCATACTCACAATTCCATCAACAGTTTGGTAGTTGGTGGCTCTTGTCTCATGTAACCAATTTACAGGATCAAGCCTGATCAAGTGAATTGACTAACCCCCCAACTAGGGCATTACAAAGCTTAAAATAATAGAGAGCAAAGGCCCAAAAGTAAGGACAGATTTTAAATATTGCTCATATAGATTTAGAATGTTGCTAGAATAACAACACTGTTCTTAGCATGCATTTTCCAAAGGAAATTAAATCTGAAACTCAAAGGTATGACATTATTTAATTATTTCAATCCTTAGTGATTTGCCAGAAGACCAAAATGTTGTGGAATAGGCTAAAAATATGAGGCAAAAATCAGGACATTCGGAAAAACTTTTAACAGTTGAAAGGTATGCATACCTCTGAACCTCTTAGTGCAAGAAATCTAGAATCTAGTGCAACAAATCAAGCTAGAACAACAGTATTTGTGTTAGCATATATTTTCTGAAGGATATGAAGTCTAAAACTCATATATGTCATTATTTGGTGACTTCAGTCCTCCCTGATTTGCAAGAAAACCACCAATTTTATGAGAAACAAACCAAATTTATGAGGCTGAATCTGACCAGTTGAGAGGTACACACACACACACACACACACACACACACACACACACACACACACACACACACACACACACACACACACACATATGCATGCACCTACGCTCTCACATAGCAACACACACACACAAATATCTACTCTCTCTCAGAGCAACACACACACCTTCTCTTTCATACAGCAACTAATACCTAGTAAAAATTCCACAAACTACTACTGTCTCACACAACCAGAACAGAACCGTTAGTTTAAATTATACACACATACCAACCTTCTCTCTCTTCTCACACAGCAGCACACACCTACACACACCTACTTTCTGACACACCTACACACAACTACTTTCTGACAAGCACACAAACACATGCACACACACACACACACACACACACACACACACACACACACACACACACACACACACATATGCATGTACAATGGAAATCCACTGGCAGTCATTATCTGGCTTAAGGTACACATTTTGAAAAATAAAGTACTTGCATAAACACATATCAAAGTTAAATAAAACACATACCACAATTACTGTAGAAAATGACAGGGGACATTATTGCTAACTATGAAAACTTCTCCTCATCAGTAATTTTTGGCAGAGGTTTTCGTCGGATGCCCATCCTGACGCAACCCTCCCCATTTATCCGGGCTTGGGACCGGCACAAAGAAATGCACTGGCTTGTGATGGTGATGATTAGTGATCAGCAGTATGGTTTCATGCCAGGAAAGATCACTACAGATGCAATATTTGCTCTGAGAGTGTTTAGGAGAAATACAGAGAAGGTCAGAAGGAGTTGCATTGTGTCTTTGTGGACTTAGAGAAAGCATATGACAGGGTGCCTAGAGAGGAGTTGTGATATTGTATGAGGAAGTCGGGAGTGGCAGAGAAGTATGTAAGAGTGGTACAGGATATGTACGAGGGTAGTGTGACATTGGTGAGGACTGCGGTGGGAATGACAGATACGTTTAAGGTGGAGGTGGGATTACATCAAGGATCAGCTCTGAGCCCTTTCTTATTTGCAGTGGTGATGGACAGGTTGACAGATGAGATTAGACAGGAGGCCCCATGAACTATGATGTTTGCAGATGACATTATGATATGTAGTGAGAGTAGGGACCAGGTTGAGGAGACCCTGGAGAGGTGGAGATATGCTTTAGAGAGGAGAGGAATGAAGGTCAGCAGGGCTAAAACAGAATATATGTGTGTAAATTATAGGGAGGGTAGAAGAATGGTGAGGATGCAGGGAGTAGAGTTGGTAAAGCTGGATGAGTTTAAGTACTTGGGATCAACAGTTCAGAGTAATGGTGAGTGTGGAAGAGAGGTGAAGAAGAGAGTACAGGCAGGGTGGAATGGGTGGAGAAGAGTGTCAGGAGTGATTTGTGACAGACGGGTACCAATAAGAGTGAAAGGGAAGATCTACAAGAGGGTAGTGAGACCTGCTATGTTATATGGGTTGGAGACGGTAGCATTGTCGAAAAGTCAGGAGTCAGAGCTGGATGTGGCAGAGTTAAAGATGTTAAGATTTGCACTGGGTGTGACTAGGATGGACAGAATTAGGAATCAGTATATTAGAGGGTCAGCTCAGGTTGGACAGTTTGGAGATAAAGCAAGAGAAGCAAGATTGCGTTGGTTTGGACATGTGCTGAGGAGGGATGCTGGGTATATTGGGAAAAGGATGCTAAGGATGGAGCTGCCAGGTAAGAGGAAAATAGGAAGGCCTAAGATGAGGTTTATGGATGTGGTGAGAGAGGGCATGCAGGCGGTTGGTGTGAAAGAGCATGATGCAGAGGACAGGAAGAAATGGAAACAGATGATCCACTGTGGCGACCCCTAACGGGAACAGCCGAAAGAAGATGATGATGATTATTGCTACCAATATATTTAGCTCATATACCACCAGCTAAATCAGCTTAAGAAAAATAAAGTGGAGGAAACATCACTATTTACTATTTCAGCTCTTAGAATTGCCATCAAAATGATTATATTTGTAAATATTTTTCAATTAGCATATGCGTTTTTAAGGCCCCAATTGTATCAAACAAAGGGGTTGAAGCAATGACTGCTACCACAGACCCTCAGATTCATCAAGGGATTAAGAAACTGGAGGTGATAGCCTTGGAAATTTGAGATAATATTGATGTGCTCATTGTAGGGAACATCATGTCCTACTACTCAGGTATCAACTTTCAGATACATAGACACAAAAACACAGAAGGCAAATGTAGGCACTAAGATTTATAGGGAATTGTATCACATTCTAGTCAACAAATGTCTATGGAGGCTTTCACTTATATTCAAACCTATTTATAGTCGGGTACTTACTGACCATTAATGGGCACAAAGTACAGGTCAATACAGAAAAATCTGAGTTAGCCTGAACTAACATTCTTCTAGTGTCTGTTTCTTGCCCCACAAAATGCCTGTTGGGAAAAGATGGAGGGTTCCAAAGTGTAAGGCCCTAATGGAAAAGGGAGCTCTCTCACACAGGTTGATATGGAGTGCTGAGAGTGACAGGATATTAAAATACAGGTGTACATTGGGCAGATGGGGGGATGAAAGTTAAACGCTGGCAAAAGCCGAAAACATCTGATCCATAGAACAACTTTTAACCATCTCACTATTGAAATGTCAGCACTTGAAATGCCGAGTGTTGACATGCTGGAGAAAATATGAGAAATGCAGTAAATGAGGGAATCTTGAACATTCAGATTGTTACCTTTTAACAATTAGCTTTAATTGGTAAATTGCATTCATGATATGATTCTGTAATCCTAGTGTTATAATTATTTTAATATTTATAGTCCTGGTCTATGTTATAGGTTCATAAGTTGGTACTAGGCTATCGGCCCTAGGGCCTATACAAGCCTAGCCATAACAATTCCCTGGATATTTCTTCCCACAATATTTACTTCTCTGGACCCCTGTCTAGCAGGGTGACTGACATGATCCCCGGGGTGAATTTCCTATCTCCCATCCAATAATCAAGGTTCCTTTTGAAGAGGGCCAAGGAGGCGCTCTGCTTGACATGTATGGGCAGTCTATTCCAGAGTATGGGGAGTCTCTGGGTCAGGAACCTATCCCTCCAGCATGTTTCGTTCATTGTGATGACAAGGTTTAGATCCCTGGAGAGTGTGGCTCTGAGGGATTGGGATTTCTTTAAGTGGAACATGTCCAACAGCTCAGGGTTTAACATGGCCTTGTATGTTAAGCAGAGATCACCTCTGAGTAGACGATATGCCACAGAGTATAGCTGGAGTTTCTTTAGATGGTCAGCATATGGCATTTGCTTTAGGCCTGTGATTCTTTTAGTGAGGTATTTCTGTTGCCTTTCCAGCTGTTGCAGATGTCTTGTGAGGTACATACCAAATGGGGCATTATACTCTATAATGGGTCTAATGAAGGATGAGTATAGTGGGTCAATGACCTCCTTTTTGGATGAAAAGCCCTTAGTGATGAGGTGTACCACATAGAAGGATTTCCTGACTGTTGTGGTGATGTGGTTATCGAAGAGAGACCACTGTCCACCTGAGTCCCTAAGTCTCTCATCATACTTTCTATGTTTAGTGTACTGCCACCTATGTGATAATTCATGGGTACATGTTTTTTTCCAAAGGGGATAACTATACAATTCTTGCCATTAAGCTTGAGCCCATGTCTCTGGCACCAGGCATCTGTTTCTGTAAGGCCCTTTTGTAGAATATCCACATAATTTGAGGATTCAATAATGGCTCCCAGTTTGCAGTCATCTGAGAACTTTGTTAGCCAGAGTCCCATAGTTTTGGCCTGTACTTCAGAGAAGTAGATGCCAAACAAGAGTGGTCCCAGGACTAAGCCTTGAGGTACTCCATTTGTCACTTGTCTGGAGCTGGATTTGGAGTTGGCTACTTTTACAGTCTGGGTTCTGTCAGTAAGCCAACTGGCAACCCATTAAGTGACGTAGGGATTTATGCCCAGCTTAGTAAGTTTATCTATGATTCCAGAGTGGGGAATGGTGTCGAAGGCCTTGGCGAGGTCCAGATTTACCGGTCCACAGCTTGG